>NC_092522.1:53214660-53342160 GCF_037038585.1 Patagioenas fasciata
AAATATTAATTCTAAATGCCAGGGAGCAAAGTATCAATATGATAATTTATAAAACTGTTATGTATAGTAAAATTAGTGTTGAATGAAGTTACAGATAGCATACTTCTTTCCTGAAGCACAGTGTTTGGTGTGTTTAAAATAAAATTCTATGCTTAATTCAATTTCTCTGAAGTGGTCATTCAAAGATCTCAAAATAACAATGGAAACTGAAGAAAGACTAAATGGTCAACCTTGCCTTTTTCATGAGCTCTGATCGACGGGTGACAACCTTCATGTCTCACATTGTAAGTAACTTTTTTTAGCGAACATTTGTTCACATTACTACTGCTACTGTTTTCATGAAGAGTATTTGCATTAATTTGTATGATTTTATGCTGCCCAATCTGTCTCAGAAAAATGTGCTCAGATATGTATTATGAAATAGTTGTGAAATATCTCTAGCTGAGCTTTCAGAGGCTGTTGTTAGCAGGATTAGCATGATCATGGACGTGCAAAGTCCAGTTCTCCAGAAGAACAGCACATTGTTGTCATTGTCCTCATCAGCCGCTGGACCTCTAATCCCTGGATTTAGTCCAGCAGTTCCATAATGACTGTACAAACTAAATACCTAAACCACCACTGCTACCTACTATACTAGTGAAAGCAACACAGGTCTAATTAACATAGGTTTTACAGAAATTGCATATGTAATGTTTTCCAGCCTCTTGCAAGATAAGAAATCTGGTTGAGGTAGAGGGATGAAAAATAATTAATTTCACCTAACTTCATCCATCTAAAAATTAGGTGTGGTGTCTAGTCACTGAGTCTCATCTAAAGGATTTGTGTGCTTTTAAGTGGACCTTATTCTAATTTATTTATGCAGGATTCTTCCTCCATATTGACATTAAAGAAAGCTTATATTTCTTGCTTTAACAAGCCATTAAACAGTGAGATATCTGAGATCAGGTGAGGGGAATTCCATCCTCCATAGCAGTTGTTAAGATCCGAAACTGTTATGGCCTGAAAAGCTAATGTTATTTTAAACTTACAGATGTGACAGTTCGGAGGGGACTGTGCTAGGAAAAGCTGTTTCTGGTAACACTCTGTGAAATAACAAAATACAGAAGTGACTTAGTCTAGCATATCAACTTTTTCATCATACTTTTTACAGGCTAAGTAGTTTGGTTTTTTTGTTTGTTTTGATTACAAAGAAGCACACAAAGCTTATGGCATGGTTTTGTCTGAAGCATGGTTTCAGACGCTGAACATCTCTTTCATGGTGATGCCACTACTTAGGGGCTGCTCTTTCTTACATGTATCTCAAAACACATAAGTCTTGTATTTAGAGCTCAGGCAATCACGGCAAAGAGAAATAAGGGGTTCTAATTCTTGCAGCCAAGTTTTCATGAATGGTTTTAGACATCTAGGACTAAAATTCAATTAAATTGATGTTGTCATCTGCATTTACTTACATAAAGGTTTATAAACTGATTTTTTAGATTGCAAGAAATGTAGTTCGCTTGCTAGCCTCGCTTGGCACCCTTGTGAGTTCAGGTATTTGTCAATATGAGGTCCAAAATCCTATAGATGAAAATAAAATCATGACTAAGTTCAGAGACTACTCTTAGGGTGCAAATTGTAGGTTCCTAAAGCTTTTAATTCACTATATAAACTGGATTTATTTTTTTCCTTTTTGAGCAAGCTTGTTCCAGGTTTGACAATTCTTGCCTAAGATTTTTGTTAGCAAAAGTGGTGACCTGCACAGAGGACCCTATCCATTTCTCCTGTTTTGAGGCAGTCTCTGAATTGGGGTTGTGGTATCTTCAGTGGAGATACGTGATCACGACCAAAGGCTGACTCCATATGACTGGTGAACCATGGAGAAGCCCAGGCCTCTTTTTGGCTCTAGAGTATAACTATGTACCTAATGCAGAAGTCTGACTGAGATACACAGACTTGCATGGGACTCAGGCTAGAGCCCCGTTGTAGATGTGTAATTTTATGTACACACTGACTTCTTGTTTACAATGAGATTTTTTACATGTAAGAATTTCGGCTTCTTTTGCCACATAAACTGAATTGCTTCTTCATAAAGACAATACTTTTCCTGAAGCAAGTGCTCCTCACTTCTAAATATCTGTTGACCTCATATGAGAGTACTTAAAAAGAGAGAAGGGAAAAAAAAGCAGTAAAAAAAATTGTTTTGTCCTTCTGTTTGGGACGAAGGTGAGGTAGTTTATAATAAGTGCCTTTACATGTTGAAGTGCCTTTGATGTAATGGCTTGTTAGATAGTGAATGTAAGAAATAGACCACTGAGAAAAAAAACTAAAGATTCAGATTATGGGAGATTTTGGCAGTGTCTTTTGATGCTGAGTCTTTTGTGCTGCTGTTGGTCCATGGCTAAGCAATGGTTCTGAATTTCAAAAGATTTAGCCATCACTTGCATTTTCTCTAAAACGAAAAAAGGCTTTTTCTGCTGGGAATATGTTTTTACATATATATGGAGGAAATGTGTGTCATTCCTATGTTAACAGCTCTGACACAAGTGGTTTATGATTTTTCTGGTTTCCATAGAAACATTAAAAACATTTGCAAATCTTTCATTTTTAGCTAAACATGTTCAATTCTAAGACAAATCAGATGCTCAAACTGTTACCCCTTTTTTTAAACATTTTTAAAGATTCTGAAAAATGATACCAGTAAACAATATTGAAACAGGAAGTAAATTATGGTATTTCAGACAACACCCTTCTAACAGTTTGTTTTACGGTTGTAATTAGAAAGTTAACCTGCAAAAGCCTTATGCTATCAAAAATTCTTATAAATGTTGTGTACAGGAAAACACTCTAGGAAGAAAATGTTGCTGGGTGGATAAGGAACAGGTTTGGTATTTAGAAGACCTGGTTTCTTTCCCCAAGTTCTACTACTATCCTTCTGGCAACTCTTCTTTCATGTGCTGCCTTGAAAGAGTGATCTAGGTGGTATTTATTGTTTTACCAAAGTGCTTAGACATATATTGATGAAACTATGATACACGGACACTACATATTTAAACCATCATCATCATCTTGCTGCTTAAGTGACCTGCTGTTTTAGCACAAGAGATGTTCTCAGTAACAATACAGTCTTACACCCTAGCCAGCGGAAAAATTCTTACTCACCAGAGGGAATGATTAGGCTGGTACGGGGTGCACGCTCTTTCTTGTAATTGGCTTCTGGCAAGAACAATACTGAAAACTCTGAAGAGGTAGGAGGGCTGGATAGAGGGAGTCGTTAAAAGGGATGCTGATGGGTCTCTTAGTAGTTGACTCCACAGGACAGCACAGACGATGAGTAATAAAACTGAACTAAAAAAAGTTTTGATAAACTTATCTTCTTACTGTTTTTTACCATGGTCGAGATATTTTTCCCCTCTCTCTTTAGCTCAGGAAGGATAAAAAAAGGATAGGTGAGGTATCCCAGGAAACTGATGCATGAGGGAGAAATGGGCAATTGAATGTTTTTCTGCTGTGGCAAGAATAGTCAGATGGTGGCTTTTGAGTCTCAGACAATTTCTGTAAGGTCCTTTGACAGGTTTAAAAACCAGTCTGTGTCACGGCCCTGATGGTGTTAACAGGCCTAATGACCATGCACAGTCTCACCTAGACACCCACCCAGATGCTCTGCCCATTTCACCTCAGGCCGTGGCCGTCAGTGCTGCCTGAGCCACGCTGAAGCTGTGCTTGTGCCCAGTCCTGCCTCCAGCCCTATCTCCTTGATGGATCTTCTGGATCCATCATATGACTTTGTCTCCTGCCCTGTCTCTGGGCTCATCTTTTGCTGCTCCCGACTGGACTCCCTGGACCTGGTTTGTCCCCTTTCTGTGCCTGGTGCTGTTGACAAAACCCCATTACCATCCCTGGCTCTGTCCCCTCCATTCAGCCCTGGAGGAACAGTGTCAGTGGGTGCAGGCATGGCCTGTGCCGGGGTCACCTCTGCTCCTAGTTTACCTGCACCTCAGGGACAAACAACCCTCACTGCCCCCAACAAGACAGTCCTCTTGGTGATCACTGTGTGGTCCAAAGCTTGCCTGTGTCAGTGTCAGATATGTACTGTGGTGATGCCATGGTTCATGATGATGTGGTTCATGAAAGTCTCTGGCTAATGGGCTTAGACTCCTGCGTAATGCGTGTCTGTTGAAATATCTGGGTTTGGTGGGAGAAAGGCTGGTGCTTTTGCCCTGTTGTTAGTTTCAAGCCTGGCAACAGGAGGTCCAGGCTGTGATGGAGGCTTTGAGTAAAGGCAGGCAAATTTGGTAGGAATTCACCACACTTGTGGGTCTCGCAATGAGAAAAGATTGATAATAAGTTGAGGAAGTACAGAGAAGGGAAAGGAAGGACAACACAAGCATTATAGGAAAAGAGATAATGAAAGATATCCTAGGAGAACAGAAGAAAATATGGTTTTGTCTTTATTCCCCTTTCTTAAGAGCAGACCAAATGATACTGGAAGCCACTCTAGATAAACCAGAATATGGGCTTTTCTGTGGTCCTATGGGTGGGGGCTGGGAGCAAAGGGGCAGAAACTCTCAGAAACAGGAAAAAGAAGCAAAGGTGCATGTCAGATGCAACAGGCTGCATTAAAATGAAGGTTGCTACATAGCATTGTTTGACAACATGCTGGAGATGGATCAAGTATAAGATAGACAAACCATGGTAGTCTTTTTAAATTTTAAGCAGTGCTTTTGAATTATTGTAGACAGGGTGAGAGATGCAGGTACCTTCAGGAATCACAGCTATTGAGCTCAGACTAATACTTATTTCTGCAGTAGAATCTAGGTAAGGCTAGCAAGGCTTCTCGGTTCAGTAAGACCTTCAATAAAGCTACTTAAATCCAAATGTGTTTACCATCCTTTTACCTTTGTAGTTTTTTCATGTCAATCACAGCTATTCGTTTTTAATGGGGCTGCCTCCCTTCCAGCCCATCTTCTCCAACTATTACCACACATCATGCAGAGCAGATATGGTGACATAGTAATCTTTTTCATTGTGCAAGTCATTAAGGGTGCAGATAGCAATTTTAAACGTGTAAATATTTTGACAAGTCAATTGCCCCCTGCCCATTTTATGCCCATAATATGCCAAGGTAAACCTGCCACTGCAGACACCAGTATCACTAACTCAGCACAGCCGTCATAGAGTAATATCTGGCAGTATGTTAATAAAAGACTCAAAGAATAGCAAAAAAAGAAGCTCAAAATGACAACTATAAACATCCTGCCAGTTGCAATAAAGAATGTTGCCCCTAGGAAATTAAAAATTGTACACCGTGGTTATAAAAACCTATGCTTGACTACACCAACGCATGGCATAAACATAAGTTTATAACTTTTCTAAAGTTGATGCAGAGTCTGAGGTGCAAGAGAGACATTTTTTCTCAAACATTAATGTGTCTAGTAAAAGAAATGCAAATATGCAGTATTCCTGACAGCTTTTTTTATTTTTTTTTCTGTCTTGTGTTATATATTTTCAAATGTGCCTTGGAAGACTTCCCCTCTAATGAAATGTGCAGAAAGACTTGCAAATTCCAAAATAAAGAGTGATATTGTGATTATGCATAGTCTTGTTGCTTTTGGTAAAGAGAAAACAGAACAGATGCTGTTTGATGTAATCAAAACAAATTGCAATCTTAAAGGATCACAAACATACACTGTATTTTAGTATTTTGCAGTGATCTCATTGTTGAAAAAGTATTCTAAATGAAATGTTGAATAGTTAACATTTAAAATACTGTGAATAATACAGTCTTTGCTCTGGAATTCAACCTTGATGTTTACATTTTTTAGGTAATGATTTTTAATGCAGTTTTTAGCTAATGAGGCCTTAAAACTCTTGGCAAACTAAAGATCTTCTGCCCCATTTTGTACAGTTCCCACTTTTCTTTGAGTTAGAGTATACACCTTTCCCTCTCCCAGAGCCTGATGGCTCCCCTGGCTTCCTAAATGCCTGTTGTCACTACTGACAAGTAGTCACTGTTTTTCTTAAATTGGAGGTATGAGTTAAAATGATGGTCTGCTCTTTGATTATTTAAGCTCTATCTTTGTGAAAATTGCACAGAGGAACAGTGAGATATTTTTTCTCTCTTGCTTAAATCTTGTGTTCTGCCCAAAGCAGTCCATTCTGTGAAGAAGTGAGGCAATGAGGAATAAATCCTTCCTGCAGGCTAGAACAGTAGTGATCTTACTTTTGTTTCTGACTGACAGGTAAATATCCTGCCAGGTTATTCACAGGCAAGAGATGGGTTCTCTGCCCTCTCCATCACCCTGTGCCTTCCTTTGTCTGGGCTGCTTACTGTGGGAATGGCCCTTTCTCCAGATGGATGCTGAAGGGAGTTTTTTGGTGGCTTTATCTGGCATTTACCTGTTTTGAGGATCTTGTGTAGAGCTGCTGTCCTCTTTTCTTAGTACTTAAGGATGGGCAGGGCTCTGGCTTGGAGCACAGGTGGAAATGAAACCAACTACAGCTTTGGCTGGTGAACTATGGGCTGCCCCGGGCACTGGTAAACTCAAGACTAAATGCAGAGGTCCCAGGCCTTGGATACAGCTGCTAAAGAAGGTGGGAAGGAACTAATGCTGAGTCAAGAAGTGATGTTCTGAAAGTGGCAATATTTCTGAGCCCTATTTGAGAAATATTTCTGTCTCTTCAGATTTTGGATAGTGTGTCATATAATCAAAATATACAATGTGAATTTTTAGGGAACTTTAGCCCAGATGTAGTTTGCATTATAAATTTTTATCACTGTACATGCCGGAGTAGAAACTCTTACTTCACTCTGGCAGGCAAACGCTTCTAAATCTAGACCTACTGGATTGGGTTTTGTTCAAAGGCAGCGGTATGACGGATTTTCTGCTATAACAGCAGTTCTGTCTTCCCTGCGTATCTCCATCCAGATTTGGATAGTCAAAACAAAGTCCACATGTTTCTTTTCCTTTCCAAGGGATATAGCATTCATTCTACTAGCAGCACAAGAGACAGAGGCAAATGGAAACTGAGGCATCCATACCTGGGCTGGTTATCATCCGAATCAATGAGTTCTTAGTTTTGCTTTACTGTGGAATTATGTTTCAATATTTGATAGCTTTCTTGTAACTCCCTAAAAAAAAAAGATTTTCCTATGGATAAGGCCACAGTCCACAACTCAGTTGTACTTGGCAGTTATTGCCAATTCAAGTTGTAATGTGAATAAAAAATCTCTGAAATTATAATGTGAACACTGTTCTACTTATGAATGTCTCTTCTCCATTTAGCTTATCACTTTAATTTGCCTTAACCAAGTATTCTTTTTATGGGGTAGGTATTAATCCACGGAGTGACATCAATAGCATTTCAACTCTTCCATTCTAGCATACTACTAAAAAAGTTGCCTGTGAATTCAGGCCTTCTGGCTAAGGAAATCTGGACTAAATACACACCTCAACTCTGTGGGCTGATTTCTGAAAGAACAGAAGAAAATTTCTATGGCCTGTCATCACAGGTAGCAGCAGCAGCAAAAACAAATCAGTCAGGAACCTAGTGAATAGCTAGCAGAGAAATCACAGGAATTCTTCATCCCCTCTCATATTCATCACCAGTGTAGAGAAAATGCAGGTTCCTAGCTTCCTAATTGAAGTAGATTAGTTAAGTACCTCAAATTAGGGGGGAAGAATCGGTATCTTAATGCTTGTGCTTTAATTCTTCTTCATTTCTGCTTCTTCTATATGCTGCTATGTGTATACAGAGCATTTCGTTCACTCTCACTGTGTACAATACATAGCACAGAGGAGCTGTGTTTTCCATCTCAGGTGTCAAGGAACTGTGGTAATTATGAATGAGAAATCAGTACCATTTAGTAGTCAAATATTATTCTTTTCTACATGTTTAGTTGTTTTCTGCTCTGCTTTTGTTCATGTAGCTAGAGGATTTTCACCCTCCCTGTTTTTCACCTCCAAGTTCAAGGTGATGTGAGCTTTTAATCAGCAGGCTCCCAAATGGTAGCTCTCAAATTCTGTGGCCATCAATCAAGTGTCAGAAACTGTCTTAAAGTGGAGAGGTAAAAATTTAAAATCTCTTCCATTGTTTCCTGATCCTTTTTTGGGAACAGGTAGCAAGAGTTTTGAAATGCCCTGTTTGTAAAGGGATAATTTGAAGCTTTTGTAGATGTAAACATGGTGTGTTTGTTGCTAAAATTCATTGCTAGGACTATAAATGGTAATTTTATTCAGAATATTTAATTGC
Source organism: Patagioenas fasciata (assembly GCF_037038585.1). NCBI lineage: Eukaryota > Metazoa > Chordata > Aves > Columbiformes > Columbidae > Patagioenas > Patagioenas fasciata. Next base: position 53,222,893 of record NC_092522.1, read on the forward strand.
TTTTTTGAGTAGCCTTTTATGATTTTCACACTGTCAGGTATAATGGGTGACCTCTCTGCTATCACTGCAGCAGAAATTACAAGCAAGGAGTGTCTTACTTCATAGCTGGTGAATAATAACCTCAGTTATTTGCCTAAGGACAATGGGAGTCAAGATATTGATAAAATCAGTGCCTTTGTCTAAGGAAAGCAGTGGCTGTTGTGGCAGCTGAAGCCATTAACCTGTCTACTGTTCCTCAAGGCAGGAGTGTGTTGGAGGTGGCCAGAACAACAAACAAAGAGTCAAGACTGGTGTTTTCCTCTCTCCTTCCCTCTTCCAATTACCTTCTGAGTAACCTTAGGCAGGATGATTCACATCGGTGCTCTGTGTCTCAACTGACAAGTGCATACAATGACATGGTGGAATTCATTGACCATGTACCTATCTTATGTTCTTTCAACTAAACTCTGGGATCTTTGCATGGGAGGTATTGCGTATATGCCAAATTACATAATGAGCTTTCTCATTTCTATATTTTCAATTTCTGGGATTTATAATATTGTTAAATTATATATTAAAAGTATTTTTTTAAGGTTAAAATATCTTCAGGAAAGCATCACCAAAAATTAATTGGATCTTAAATTAACTGTGTGATCAAGACAAAAAAAGCAAATTCCTCTTCCAAGGGATGCTGAAAGTCTTGATATTTGTTAAATCTTTTTGGAGAGTGATGGCTGCTGTATCTAGGCCAAAATTAGCATGTGCTTAGGAAGACATGGGAAAAAACACAAACCACTCCTAGCATCAAGATTAATAATTATCAAGAAAATACTATAAGTAGAATTATTGCCAAGAAGAACACTAGATTTATGTGAAACTGAGGTCTGGTTTTCTGAGGTTTGTTTTATCTCAATGTGTATCAAGAAACTTCATCAAGTGAATACCATGAATAAATGTTCTGATGGTGACTGTAGTTTATTATTTATTCTGCCAATGCAATGAATGCAACTATGGAGAGCAGCTGTAGTGGGTTTCAGGTTTAATTTAAGGATCATCAATTATATCTGGGCAAAAAACTAGGCCAGTCTGTGTCCAGACAGGAATGATGTATTCATCTCTTCAACTACAGGTACAGTAGTTCATCATGATCCATCTTATGTCAGTGCTGGACAGGTTTCTCTGAAACTGGCTTTCATTTTGGAATAGGTAGCTGTATTTCTTAGGCTGCTGATATGTAAAATGGGAAGATTTGTTTCTCTGCCTTTTTGTGGCCAGGTATAAGTTCAGTAGAGTATGTTGGTGATCAGACCAAATTTATTTGGTTGTTTGGGGGGGGGGGATTTTTGGGTTGGTTTTGTTTGCATTTTTTTTGTTATTGTTGTTATTGTCATTTCCTCTTTATAGTGAAATATACTTTCTCATTTAGCATTTTGCTTATTCTGGCCTTCACCAAGACATCCAGGCAGTCCTGGCTATCTGTAATTTCTGAATGACTTACAGAGTCTTCATATACATGGACACAGTCACAGATCACAGTCAGTTCCAAGGGTCAGGACTATAGCATGTGTGCGAGAAGCAAGGGAAATGCTGCAGAACTCCTCATTTCCACAGCTGGAGCCTTGGACTGCCACTAAAGGAGACAAGTGACTTGGCATGTAACAAGTAATCATCCTGCACTGTTAAATAACACTTCCATACCTTGCATATATGCGCTTTTTTTTTACAGAATGGCCTGTAACACAATTACTTGCTGAGGGTACTAGGTAAGTGTCTGTTGAACTTGGAATTGATCTCTGGAAGCCATGTGACAAGGATGCTTGCAATGACAGCCAGTGTCATGAATAGTTTCACTTAGCCCTGCAACACCTAATTAGCTCGCCCAAATTTAGACAGACGTGACATTTACACTGTAAGGTTTGCAGTCTAGCTCAATAGGTGAATCAGCCAGCTGAGCCATGCGTAAGTCTCTAATACAGTCTTTTCTTTCTGAAATGATGTGTCTGAATTGCAGGAGGTCTTAGACTAAAGCCTCTTTTTCTCCAGGATTGTTCTCAGAAGTGAAGTGACAAACACATGTATTATTAAACACACCATACAAGCATTATCTATTCCAAAAAAACCCCAAACTCTGAAGTCAAAACATCAACAAATGTATGTACTTTAACTATCAGATACTGTATCCTGTAATCTCAGCTACAGATATGCTACAGGATATTCTGAACACTTGATTAACATCCTGGATCTCTGTATTGATTGACAGAGGGTTGAAATGGGCTTTTGTGTATAGTCTTTGCATCTTTGTAAAGTTTTGAGCTCCCTCGGTGTTCTTCCCACTTGAACCAATACTTAGTGGCTTAAGAAAGTTCTCCATACAAAAGTGTGTGGTACCAAGTTCTGGACGAACATACTCCTTCCACATATAGTAGCAAGTATATTTTAGGAATAATAACGAATCCCCAAGTAATGGCAATTTTCTGTAGTATAAAATTTCTCTTTTAAGTGAAATGAGTGATATTCCAGTTTCTGTGCTTTAGTAGTAAGTCCAGACCAAGATCTTCACCGGTTGGGAGAAGTGGCATACTGAGATGGAGCAGACATAGAGGATACATGCTCTGAAGCACTTCATTTCTTAAAGCTCCAAGTGCTAGCACTTATTTGGGAATAGTTACTTTTCCTTGATCTAAGCTTCTCTTTTCACTATTATATGAGGCCTCAAGTGAATTTGTCTATACTTTGTTGCATTTCACTTCCACTAGGACTCAATCTTCTCAATGTCAGATTTCTTTTTTTTTTTCTAATTTATTTTGCAATCTTCCAAATGCCACTTCCTCCTTATTTAGCAACTGGTACTTTTTGGATATCTAACAACATGCTAACTTTCTGTTTAAACTTACATGAATTCAAATAACAACTATAGGTCATGGAGTTACAGATTAATTCTGTTCTCTTTGATTTGACCATCAAAGTTCAAAGTTTTCAAAATCAACCAGCTTCTTTCAACTAGTCTTACTTAAAAAAGAAAAAAAAAAAGAATGGGAACCTCCAGAGGTGCTAAAGAATCATGATATGTTTTCACCAAATAAGTTTGGTGAAGTTCAGCCAAAGAAATTGAGCTTGTCTGTCATAGCAAAAAAGGGCTGAATTGAATCCAAAGTTGGTGCTGTCAAATATGAAGAACAGCAAACTTTTTAAAGGAAACTAGAGGTTAGCCAAACACAGGTAAACTTCAGAGGTAGCAGAAATGACAAAGATTAATCCATTACCCATTTGGAGCTGCTAGAGAGCAATATTAAGTTAAATAGTAGTCTTACTCTTAGAGAGGAAAAGGAGCTTTATGGCACATCGCTAGTGTTGGCTGTAGAAGAAGTACCTATGCAACTGTTAGGCGTGGAATCTTCTGGATCTGGTATGCAGGAAACCTGCCTTCTGAGTAATCAGTGAAACAGAAAACAACAGTGAAATACCAAAGTCACTGCAGAAATACATCTGCAATTTCCCTACCCAAACTAAGCCACCAGTATCAATTCAAAAAAAAAAAAAAAAGCAGACTATCTTACCCATCCCTGTTTTGTCAAAATTCTTTCTTTTTATGAAGCTATGCATCCAGTTCTATAGGGTTTCCTCTATTCCTCCCAGATTTTAAAGTCCTCTAAGGTCTTTCTGCCTTCTTATTTTGTCTTCAAAGCATGCGAGTGAAAAATACTATTCAGAACATTTTTTTTTCAACCTTATAGGTCTACAGATTTGTAGGAACTTCAACTATTCAGAAGGCCTTAATAGATTAAGTAATAAGAAAGTAAGAATGAGAACAATGTATTTTGTTTTCAGGAGCTGGCACATAATCTCTGAGGGGAAAATACAGGAGATGGCTAATCTTTTGTGATAGGTCACTTAGATGTAGCAATAAATACATTTCTAATGAAGCTAAATATTTCAAATAAGTAAAAATGCTTGAGCTGGATATTCTGCAGTCAAGACCTCATTTAAAGAAGACAAATAGATTTAGTCAGAGCTTTGTCTCATTGCCACTAAATAATAGAGAAAATATTTTTCCCTACCTCTAAAGTAGCTGTGTGGGAATTGAAGAAATAGTGTGAGAATATAAAGCACCTAGGTTCGTTGCAGGTATAAGGCCAGCTGAAGGCAACAGGGAAGTGTAAAGCTGTCTGCAGAGAGCCAGATTTGTTCAGAAAAAGCATCTGTGCCCAAGCCCAGTAAACAGGGCAGTGCTTGTCCAGGGGCATCAACAACTGCTGCTGCAGCCTCTGCCTTCTCAAACTCAGCAACCACACCTGGTTCTGAACAGAGGGGAGGGGTTCATTTAGCAAGCTCTGTCTTCATGTATATATGTATATACAGTGCACAGCTCACAGTTATAGAAATAGGCATATACATTGAAAGGCTTTGTGGAAATTCTGGTCTATTCACAGGACCTGGACGGTGTTGTCTGCCCTGTCTGTGAGCTGGGGCCTTGATGATCCTTGCTTTACCTTACTCCTCTACTTGCCAATGTCATGTTTTTCCAGACAGACACTGCTTCCTTTAGGACTTTTTGTCTTTGGTGTACTACTGAATGCTAGGCACGATCCAGCTTTTAGGTGTTTGAAAATCCTGGAGGTGACCATATGTGACCACTCAGAATGACTATGCACATGTATTCAGGTACATGAGGTGTTGCACTGCTTGCTTATTGAATAGTTTTATGGGGCATGCCAGAGTGGAAGTGCTAGATGTACAGCATAAGCAGACTTTTTGCCATTTATGTTTGTAACAAACACATATATACATAGTATGTCACAGAGAATTTTCCAAGTTAGATATTTCATAACTTCATAATTCTTGGATGACATACTTGATGACATAAGCTTATTGCTACACTGAGCAAATGATATGCTTGTACATACACAACATGTTTATTCATATGATAACTTTGCAGATTGTGCATGACCTCTACCATTAGGGGAACACAGACCTTTTCTAGAGCAGCCTGATCTCTTCCCACAATTATGGCAAAACTCGCATTTGGGTGACGGGATCTGCCAATGCCTGCTCAGGCACATACACTAAGGTTCACCTACAGACAATTTATTTGCTTTCTTTTGCAGACTTTCATCTACTGACAAGCATAGGCTGGAAAAGTGCAAAGCTTTACCATTAATCCTAATTTTGAATTTTAAAATATTTTTCTTAATTTTTTTTAATAATTTGACATTTTCAGATAAATAAGGAAATAATAACACAGAGATCAGGAAGATCCACAGTAAGCAAGTGAACACAAGGAGACCAATATTCAAACAGCTCTTAATGTCTGTTTGTATAAGAGCAACTTTGATAAAACAATACAAAGCTATAGAGCTTCCCATGAAAAAGTGATGATTTAGAGCACACTGAGCTGTAGCTGCACTAATGAAGCTACTCAGAGACACAGGTCAAAAAACTCCTAAAAGAACGAACGTTTTAGCATGCTCTAGAGGTGTCTGGCTCCAGCAGAACTCTGAACTTTGCCTCTGTCCTTTCTATTCTGCACTAGTAATTACCTCAGAAGATGACCCAGGTCTGACTTGTTCCCTCTCAGTGGTTGTTCTGCCCTGAGCTTGACAGAAACTGTTTCCTTGCTGTGTATGTCACCATTGATGGGGAAAATAACATTTGTTCTTATCTAGCTGTTCCTATAGCCAGGTGACAGGAAAGCAAACAATATTTTGGAAGCTGTTAATCCCAGCTATTTCTTTAAGTTATTGAATGAAGGACTCCAAAGAATGGTGTTATTGTCCTTGTTTTCAGTGTTAAGAGTGGAGAAGAAGAGGAATTCAGATTATGGATTTAAGCAGAGGCTCCTGACTCATCTGCAGGAGGCATCCTTGTCTGGTAAAACTTCTGCTTTTGAGATGCGAAAAAGAAAGAAAGGCTTTGCCGATAGCAACATAATGTTCTTGCTTAAACCAAGCTGAAATAAATCCATTACTTAATGTTGCATAATTGGAATAAAGTGTGACTGGAGTTCATATGATATAAAAAAATTGCCTCAAATTAAAGAACAGTGTGTACAGATACACTTGAATCTGCTCCATCAAATAATCTATTTTTCCTGTATCAACTAAAATGAGGAGGATGTTAATTCCATTGAGTAAAATTGAAATGCCTAATGTGTTTGTGATGACTAAATGATTTTTTTTCTGGGATGAATTCTGTTTAGTCTGGCAGAATTAAGGCTTGTTTTGTTTATAACATTTGGTACCCCAATAGCTGATCAATTCAGAATCTCTTTACATACACAGACCAATGAGGTTGTTTATTAGGCAGAAGAATTGCAATTCTCAGGTGATTAGCAAAGAAAGAGAATACAAGTGTGTGCATGCATGTGAGATAGTTTAATTCTGTAAATGTTGTTATGGATATAATATGAAGTTAAGATACATGATTTGAGAGGGAATACATTTAGTGAAAGTTACCTCCAAATGGACAGATCAAGCAAATGTTTTCATCAGAGAGTTCCTTCAACAGGATTTGAAAGATTCAGGTGGGATTGTTTGGTTGAGTGCATTCAGGGAGGCCTTACCAAGTTTACATGCTCAAGTTATGGCATGGCAGGCCCTGAGGAAGTTAATAATTAATTAAAACCAAAGCTGCATTAAGGTATCTAGTGTTGAAATAGATTGAAATATGGGGCAACTGTCTTTGCCTAAGCAGAGGATGAGAGAAAGTGCTTTTCCCTGCTTTTTTTCACATGATTATGTTTATTTTTTTATAATTGTTCTCCTGTTTTCTTGCAGTATGATGAGCATAATGAAAATAGATCAGCCCCTCATTTTCACCTGCGTATACATATGGGAAAAAACAGACAGGCAGTAAAACCAAAGAGTAGTAAATCTAGAGCTAATAAAAAAATACTTTTTTGCCCAATGCATTGTCCTTGGCTCATGGAAAACACAGCCTTAGGAGGTCAGCCAGGCAAATCTTGTAGATGCATTTGGTAGCGTTAGGATCATGAATAATTTTTGCAGTTATGCAAGTTAAGACAATGACTCAAACTTCAAGCTTCATTGCATAAGGGAAATGCTCACTGAGGGAGCAGAAATTTTCTTATGCATATCCATATATATTCATATACTATTTCCAAATAGTAGTAAATCTATTATGGGCTGTTTATCTTCGAAAACTCAGTTCCTGCAAAGTCCAAAGGCCAAATGGAATAATGAGCTGACCAAGTGTGGCAAACTTGGTGTACCTGTCAAATATCTAGCTGCTTTTCTTAACCAGATCTTGCAAGAATCTGCTAAAACCAAGGACTCTGTACTCAGTGTCTGACTTTAGTAATCTCCTGTACTTGGGGCAGTTCTGAAACATTCAGATCAAAGCTTCTTCCTTGCTTTTCTCCCCACAACTCTTCCTGGTTCACTCACTTACATTAATACTAGTGCTAATACATCCATGCGAAGTAGCAGTTCAGAGAGCTGGTCTGCAGGAGGAATACAAACATGACACATACACATGCCCAGCGACACACACACTCTACCACAAACGACTGCATGTTACTTTACAGCTACATGAATCCTGTAACTAATTACTGGTGGTAAAGGGCTTTGCACTCCTCTGTTCTCCTTACTTGCAATGGTTCTGGCAATCACCTGACTGGTGTGACAGCTTGGGTTGCTAAAATGGCAGAGAATGCCATTAGGATAATTTAGGTATGTCATGAAACTGCACCCTGCAGGGCTATTTTGTGTTTGCTCCTCACATTCCCTCATCTAATTGTCAGATTAAGACATGTAAAGTGATGTAAAGTACACATCGGTACATTAGTTTAGGGCCTTTATACTTGCTGAGAGATGCTTAATAGTTGTGGGGAGTGTGGGGAAAAGAAAAAAAGATAGCAGAAAAGAATAGGTGGATGAAGAAAGCATAATTTAAAATCTTTTTACCCATTCATCTAGTCTGTCTGTGCCTTGCATCAACTAAGAAACCTTTACCTCCAATTCCCAATATATAACATCACTGTCTTACTTAAATACCTTCAATTTTGTTCTGAATGTGCCTTATCAGTTTCAAGAAATGAGGCATTATGACTTCCCTACAACTATCGTTCCTCTTATATATCACAAAAGCCATTTCAACCTGTTTAGCTACATCTCATTTTGGGCTCATTATGAAGTGTATTTCTGATATCTTTCATAATTCTTTCTATATTTTCTGTATTTTAGCTCAGATTCTCCTATTATTAACCATAATTTTACTTAGCACCATCACCTCAGTGCTTTGTCCTTCTCACAATGTGCATTGGCTTGCTGTTATTGAATTTAAATCTGAGTCATTTTTACTTTTCCTGAAACAGCTTCTCAGTTAAGCTTCACAAAGGTCAAAACATCTTCTAGAGTTTAGAGCCCTAATCACATTCAAGCAACTTAAAAGAAAAAAAAATCAATTTAAAAGCTTCCCATGATACTGTTTGTACTCACTAGTAAAATATTGCAGTCATTAATGGGATGCAATTAATAAAGAGGCTTTCTTATGCAGATAATGGCACTGCAATTTATTGCTACTTTTTTTTTTCTTTTCTTTGCAATGGAATATGCATGACTGACAGTCCCAATGTCTTGTTACAAATGTCATTAGGATGATATATGTCCACTATCAGTGTATCGTCCAGATTACATACTCTCTTCAGAATGGTGACACTCCCTTTGGAAGAACCATAAACATTTGAGATGTAATTTGGCATGAGGAGGAGTCTATTGAGAATAGCATTAAACTATATCCTAAAGCTCCTTATTTCTCCTTACCTGCAAGATTTCATTTGTACACTCTCCCAGAGCCCTCTGCTATCTTTATTTCTGTGAGGAGACAAGTTTAACAAAGATGATGGGAAAAAGAATATCTAATCTCATATATGCTTCTCAGTGTTAAAGCTCACGTTGCCATCTGCACTGTTTGTAAACCAGCATGTACAGGGGCTTTACAGCAGTGCGCTGATTGTGATACTGCAAATTCTTCCTGTTGCAGCCCGGATTACTGCACTTTATTAATCCTAATACTGCAGAGCTCTTGTGGCATTTCTTATATGTAAGTAGAATTTGGAAGATGTTACATTGCACTAGTCAACACTAAATCTCTCTGAATGTTGTGAAAAATCAGATCTTTCAACTAAAGGTGCGGCATATAAATAGAGAGCAGGAAACTCTCAATAGTCATTACCTGATAATATTGCATATGGAAGAGAAATTATAGGGATCAACTTAAAAGTCCTGGAAACCGGGAAAATGTGAAGAGAGAGAAATATTTAGAATATATTTATTTTATTTTAAACTGAATTCTCTGTACAGAAGAAACAACTCTATCTGTGACAGTTAATACTTATCCTGTTACCCACTGTGCCAGCCAGTAATTCCCAGCAGTCCACAATCAATGTGCTGCATCTATTCAATAATATCACACCAGCTGCTTCAAAGGGTGGAGAGCATGATGTACTACCTGAGAAATGATGTGTGAAGAAAAAAACCTTGATGAACACCAAAAAAATCCTAGAGGTTTTGAAATTCTTGTAATGGAAGCTACTCTGCTTTTCTAAAGAAAACAAATGCAGAAACTTTCATACCAGCAGACGAAAATAGGTGACAAAGTGTTTGGCCTGGTTGAGCATGTTACTGGATACTGTCCACATTGTCTTTCTTTACCTTGGATTTTCATAGCCTGAACTAATAGATTTGCTTTATAATACTGTGTTTTCATAGCAGTGGTAGTGCTGTTGCAGCTGTGATGGAAGGGCTAGTGTGTCAAAAACTTTGTTGTTTTTATTTTCCAGTTAAGCTGACCTTGCACACAATACTAGTTTTACATACAAATCACACTTTCTGTATTGCTACCGCACTTTCCCTCCAGACTACTCCCAAGTGGCTGTAAGTGCGACCACACTGGTCTCTGGCAAGGTGGGAATCTATTACAGTAACCCTGTTTCATAAGTTATCAAAGCAGGGTCATCGACCTGAATGTTGCCCATGCAGTGCCTATGGGAAACCTGATGATACGTTTTCCAGTAAACTGCCCTTTTTTTTTTTTTTTTTTTTTAATTAGGTTTGCTAGAACAATTCCGAGGCAGAAGATAGATACAGATGAGTAGGAAAGTGATCTAGTCAGTTGATAGAAAACAACCTCAGCGTAGGTACAGTGAATGATTCCCTTTTTTTAATGTGCTTCTTTACAAATGTGTCTTTTCTTCTAGCTTCAATCAGAAAAGATAAAAATGGGTAATACAGAATTAAAGGATCTGTGCTCTGGAAGACAGTTTACTTCTCTCACTGCTTCCTCATTGCTACGGCTCTCCTGAAAACTGCACATTAGGGCTATTGTACAAAATGTGGGGACAGTTTGCCTATGATTGCATAGTTAAAAATAGTAGTAAATTGCATATGCCCCCTGTGCATTGAATTCAGCAAAAGCAAATTTAACTTGGGGATTTTCAGATTCTTGAGCATTTGCATTTACATTTTATCATTCTACTAAATGTGTGGTATGCATAGTTTCTAAAATTAATGACAAAAATATATGAAAAAAAACCAAAACAAAACAAAATAAACCAAAACAGAACAAAATAAACCAAAACAAACAAACAAAAGAAATCTACTCACTATTCTCTTGACTCATTACTGGTGTAATGATGGCCAAAACCCCTGCTGACTGAAACAGTTCAGTGGGTGAGCCATGCAGGGACAGTGGCTGATTTCAGAGGGAGGCTTGACTCCTTGGCTCCCTTCCACACTCTGGAGACAAGTATGTTTTAACAGACACAGATCCTTCTGCAACCTGCTTGTATCCCTCCATATCCAGTCTCATCTGCTCTGTCTTGCAGTTCTGTCTCCTTTCCCAGCATATACTGTTTCCTTACCTGCATCCATCCTTTTGGTCAGAGAATTTACATATTCCTTCTCAGGATGTCTAGATCAATTCCTGAGTTCCTCCTTTCCCATTTTCCAGGTTATTTTGTTTGGTTTGTTTTCCACAATTTTCTTGTTCTTCCTGAAGACTTCACTTCTCGTCCAGCTGCTTCTCAGTACCAAATACTTGGCTCATCCAGGTCTGATCTTCCAAGTGAGTATTTTACACAGTAGCCTCCCCTGCAGCACTGGCTCCTGTTTCCTGGTTGCCTCATTCAGATGGTGTCAGCTAGGTCCCAAGCCACACTTGGCATGAAATACGTGAAGTCTATGACCTTTCTTCTAATCTTCCTGCCTTATTCAGCCAGTCCCCAAATCTCTCTGTCATGGCCCAAGTCACACTTCCTCCATTCCTCATCTCCTCCCCACCTTTATTTGTCGCACTGGGCATTCTCCTGTACAGTTGCTGGTAAGATCCTGGGCTCCAGCAGTGGTGGTAGAAGGAGAAATACTCTTGGTTCAGGTGTTTGAAATTGCAGGAAAATCTCCACTTGATCTAGGCTAGAACATTCATTGCAGGTAAGGACTTTGTGCTTTTTTCTTTTATGGTGAAAAGAGAGTGTAATTTCTAAATGGTGAACTTCTACCATGTCAGCTGTAGCTTTTAAAATGCATACATAGCTAAATTTGACTGACTTCCCACAAGAATGGGAGTCAGTGCCTGACAAAGGGAAACCAGTGCCAACTGACTTTAAAGAGCAGGACCTTGAAACATAACCACTTCAAATCTTGGCTTCACCGGTTGCAAAAGTGGTTTCAGCATGAGAAAAGCAGTCTCTCTGCATAGATTCATATGGGGGTTACGTTTCCTTTTAATAATTCAGTTTTCTGCAAAGAGAGGTAAAATTAGACAAATCAGTGAGCAATGAAAAGAAAGGTCCCATAAAAGGAGATGCTAAGAAATTCCAGTTTCTCTATTTTTCATACAGGCAGTATATTGTAACTGGTTGATTGCTCAAAAGTGGTCTTCCAACCTTCCTTGCTGGTCCATTCCAGACAGAAAGTCTTAGGAGAACTTGGAAGTTTGTCTGTGTAGCACAGTCCACAGGAAGGTGTTTTTGCAATAGGCAAAGGGGCGTGAGAGTTTCTAGTAGTGACGGTAGCACAGAGTCCTTAGCATCTATAATATTAAAACCATGATTTTATCCTGGGCTGGGTAAGATTCACATAAGGTGAATGAGCACAGAATCTGCGCAGTAGTGTTAGTTTCCTCACCCTTGACAGAGTGATCTTAGGGAATTGCCCTTTCATGAGGATTCTCTGTTTACTTCAGAGGTGGAGATGGTCTCTGAACACAGTACCAGTCATGCTGAGCACAGGTTGTTCACAAATGAGTGCACAAATTGCACCTGTTCAATACTTTTTGTTCCTATGTTTTGTTTTCTTTTCCTTTTAGCATTCAAGATTCATCCTGACCTGTGCTATGTAAACCTCGGCACTGCACCATCAAGCATCCTAGTGCAACCCTGTCTTTCAGATGTATATCATTTTTTTAGTGACAAGCAGCAAGCTTCATAAACTTAAGTGCAGACAAAGCTAGAGAGCACAGATGATGAGGAACATGAACCAGCTATTTGCAGCTCAGATGCACACATGCTATTTTTTTTTCCACTAAGGTTTTGTCCATAGTCTTTCTTACTTTGAAAGGGCTCATATAGTAATTTGTAGGTTCTGTTGATGAGATCAGAATCTTCTGGTTTTCAGCAAAATTTGATTTCCCATCTGCTTCTGGTAGATCTCTGTATTCAACAGACTCTGAGGAATAATCTTGTCATTCTTGGCGTACGGGAAGTTATGAGCATAACTCATGCCTTTGTAATGTTCATGGGTGTTATCTGAATAAATCACTGACATTAAAGTCTGTAACCCTTTTTAGTCCAAAACCAGACATTTTCAGAGCTGAAGCTCCTCCATGTAGCTAATGTTCTTGTGCCACATGTATGCAACGTCACTTGCTTCAAAACCATTTACACTGTGCCTTGGAAATGGTAACATTTTTACATGGAAGTAATTACAGGTTGTTTAGGGGCAACTCTTTGCAACTTTCATCACTGTCATCAGCGGCATGAAGAAGCCAAGCAGACATTGTTCTTTTGTTAGGTTTTACTAGTTTCTTTCCAGATCAGAAATATTCTCTCTTAACAGTGGCCTGGAGGTTCACGTGATAAGGTGCAGGTGATCCAGCCAACACCATACCTCTGAATATCAGCCCTCATGAATTGTTACTGTAAAGATTAACTATACTTAGTTCTTCTGACTGTACTTGCTACTTCAGTTCTCTATCTCTCTTTTTAAAACTGAAGAGCTATGGGATTACTGGATGAAGTTTATTCTTTTTATTTTATCCAATTGCTTCCTTACCACTTTATATCCCAAATTTATATCCTAAATTTTTGTCTCCCCCTAGTTTTTCCCCCACAGATATGGATAGTACTTTCTGTATAATAATTAACCTGCTGAATAAATAATGTTCATTCAAAACAATTTACGTGAGTTGAGAGAGTCAGACAAGTTCTATGAACAAACCTCATTGGAATCGATTGTTGTCAGAGCTGTCTGTGAATAAGATGAAACATGATAAGAATTAATCAAGGAATAATTTTTGCAGGGTGGGGAAGGTGGGCTGAGTCCACCTAAGTAACACTGATGTTGTGTGATCATTTAGGTTTATATGTATTGTCTACAGAGCTTATTTTTAGGATGGTCTCTCTCCTATTTTCCAGTATTCTTCACTATCATTATTAGTATTATTAAGGCTGAAAACATCTCATGTTTCTGTGAATACTAGGTTGTGGAACAAAAAGCCTGGTGCTGTGGAGTTCTAGAAATAAAACAAGAAAACTAAATCAAACCAGTAGGTGCCATATGATTATCCTTGTGAGAGCTTAACTTGCAGTAAAGGTTTTGGTTTTCACTTCTTTCTTATGAATAAGGCCTGGTTTTCCAGTTTTTTGTGCTGGCTTAACACATATGTTGTGACAGAAAAAACGTGGTTCAGAGGTTGAAGTACCAGCCTGAGGTCAGGGAAATCTGTATTTAGTTCCCTGTTATACCAACTGTCCAAAATTATTTTTAGAGTTTGTTATGCAGATAGGATCCTAAATCTCTTTGCAGTCAGTGAGATCTGGGCTTCTAGTTTCCTTAAACAGAAATAAGCAATAAAATAACTCATTAGTCTTTAAAAAACACACTTAATAATCTGTGAAACATGAATATCATCATTTCCAGAGGCACATGAAGGCAGATTTTGAGGCATTTAAGAGTTAAAGTACTGGTGACACATCACTTATATAAAAGAGGGCATATTTTCTCAGAATAAGAAGAGAGAATTTTATTTTTCCACTAAAATACTTTTCTGTACACTAGTGTTGGCTTGTTCATTGGAGACCATAATATACAATATAACAAACAGAGTACATAATTTAACTGCACCATCTTCTACTGACACTCTTTTTAGCATTTAATTTAATATAATATTTCTCTTTCTTTTCACCACTCTGTCTTTCCTGTTGTGGTGATACAATATCGAATGCTTTCTTGAAATCTATATAAAATTCTGAACACTCATTTATTTTTATTGTGCAGTCATTCCGGGTTATATATTCCATGCAACTTAAACTCTTTTATTGGCACCATTTGGTGCTTGGATGATGTAAGAAGCTCTGCACTGGGTGCCTGTTTCAGAGTGCAGTCAGATTTGTTGGCCATAGCACTGATGTATTTATGTTTTTCTAAACTGTTCTGTCACTTTAGTTCTCAATTAATAGTTCTATGTTCTGTTGTAGTATACTTTGTGTCAAAAATCTGGATAAATTTCAAACATAAATTAAAAAAAAAAAGAAAAAAAAGATTGTTTAGAAGAAGGTTTATAATTCTTGCTGTTTCATAGCCCTTTGAGGGTTGGTTTCTCCGTTAAAATTTTATTTTAGAGAAGATTTTTCCTAAACTGTTTTTTTTTTTTTAATTTCTTTGCACTTGTACTCAGTAAGTAATCTTTTATAGATGCCAAGTCCATGTTCTGTGCTCATCCAGAACATTCTTAGGCTTCATTTCACTTCAGGAAGAAAACATCTCAGCACAGCAAAACTGAAGAGTTTGTGGTGAGCATGCTGCATGTACTAGCAACCCTAGGGAATACATAACGCCTGTGTCGGATCGTTACTCTACTAGCATAAGATGAGGCCAGTGCTAGCACCTTTTCACAGTTTTTATTACCTGCATTGTCAAAGGTACCTTGTCACTTGCTTCCATCGTACTTTCGTTTTGTGGTAGCTTTTTTTCATACTCGGTTGTGTGAGCTTATGAGAGAATGCAAGGCTGTTCAGAAAAAAAGTTGCTGCTTACAGCAAGAGCTGCAGACCTATTTGAAAGCAGGGCTTTGCATCGTTTTAATAGCTGCAAGAGTGAAAAAGAAACACATGGGTTATAGTTTATAAGTTAATGGAAACTGGGGTTGCAGTGGAAGTTCCTGGTAGTGTATGTACTTTGCAACTGAGGGTTTGATCTGTAGTAGTTAAAATTAGCAAAAAGGAGTTGCATCAATTTAGTAACAAATTTTTGGGCTATACATGAAAGTCTATTCCCAGACAGGAACCTCGCTAATGCAAATGTTTCCAAATGACAGCCTCAGATCATTGATGGTCTCATTTAGGGTTGTGTCTACTGTGACATTTACTGTTGGTCTCAGCGTTGCCTTGACCAAGCTCAAGCTGTCTCATCATCATCACCCTTCCTAACCAGAATCATCTGTACTGCATCTCCAGCATGGCATTAAGACATGGAACTGCGGGGTTGCTGCTCACTGATTTCCCATGCTGGAGGCCTGCAGAGTGGGTAGAAACACAGCCAAGAGGGAGGAGGTTGGAGGTGAGGACTGCAGAACTTCCTGGTCTGAGGTGAACTGTTGTTTGCGATTGAGCTGAGGGGCTTGCAGGAGACTACAGCCTAGTCAGCAGATGCTTTTGTAGGCATACCTCTAAACTGAAACCCCACTAGGACTGTAAGCACTATGTTGTAACTAGAAATCTCTCTTGTGACTGCTTAGACAAGATTTAACAAGGCATTGCATATTGTCTTATATTGCTATAGTTTTGTGGAAATCTATCATAGCATTTGCTGGAGAATGATCATAAGTCATGTTCAGTAATTTTGATCAATAGAATTTTATAGTATGGTTACAGGTCTTTATTGAATAAAACAGGTACATAAAAATTCTGTAAGAATCATATCATTCATTTTCAGAAGCCTCTTGAACTCTAAGGGAACCTTTTGCTTCCCCCTCCATTAGGCCTTAGAGGATTTTTTGTAAGAACAGTTTCTGTTTAGCCAGGCGTTGGTGGTGCTAAAGCAGTCTCTGACTCTTTATGAGGCCAGGAATCTCAGAAAGGTTCTCCGTTTACTGTGGACCAGATCCAAAGTCTGCTGTATAGTCAGTAAAAATCTTTGCATTGATTTAAATAAATGTTGGCTCAGGCCCTGTAATAGTGGCCAACTGTTTCTCTGCCATAATGGTCACGACAGCGCTTTTAAAAAGTCTGTCTTTTTCTTTCTTGGTAAATGTACCATATGCCAGCCTCATAATTAGTTCGAAAACACTGTGTGTATGTTCAAAGGGCACTGAATAGCTCTGTGTATGGAGAGCTAGCAGATGTTAGGAGGGTGTTTCTATTGAACCATTAGGCACATGCTTACTGTTGGTGTTGCTGCCTCTGCTCTCCACTTCCTGCTGTGGTGATAAGTGCATAGATATATTATTTTTTCAGTATTGCTATTTTTTTAAAAGCTGTTTCTCCTTTGGAGTTCCAAAATAGCACATCTAAGATTCCATGCAGGAGATGTTTTGACTACCATCTTCATTATTTTTCCAGTCTTTCTACTGAACACAGTCATTTAGTCAGTTCCAATAACCATACTTCATTTATCAAAAGGGAAATGCAGTAAAATTGTAATGTCAAATCTCTGATCAGGTGTGTGGAGGTGAAAGCTTGGAGTTTTCCTTTGCTCTCATGTAATCTTTACCCCTGAAAATGAATTCATCTGTTATTTTCTGTGCTTGCTTCTGGAGTCCGGAAAATATTCTGATGTCAGTCCACCTGGTGTGCACATGCCTGCTATGTATGCAATTGTGCAGCTTAAGTATAGAATTTCTTCTGTAGTATCTATCATATTAACTGCTAAAGCTATGGAAGTAATATTTTTAACAGTATATCAAGAGGCTTCAGTATTTGGACCTCACAAGTCTCTGTAGTCTCCATTTCCCATGGATGCAAATTTAAATGAAACCCTTTCAACTACTCAAAGGGGAGGACTGAGTTGGCCAGGTATATTTAAATAAATAAGAATAAGACCATCTAAGGCATGATACAGAAGACCATCTGATCTAGCAAATGCGGAAAGGTCCCTAATTATTCCTTGGGTCAAAAATTCATCTCAAAATAACACTTTTTGACTTTAAAGAAACTTGGGCTTAAAATATGGATTTAGGCCAGTGTGAGGATAAAATAGGATTAGATGGGTAAGGAAGTGTACAACTTCTACCTACCTGCATCTGTCTTCTGATATTGCTGCACACATGTTCATAGTTAATTAAAATACTGTCTACCTTATTATGTTATCTGGGAGCACACCAGAGCAGAAAATCCTGTTCCAAGAGAACTTTACAATCTAAGTACAACACCTAAGCATTTAAACAAAAAGAGAGAGAAAAAAAAGTCAGGGGAGTAAAAGAGACAAACAGTATTTGGTCAGCATTTTCTGTGGGATGACAGTTTCCACAGCCTCACAGTCACCAAAATTTTCCTGTAAACATCATGAGAGTTCAAAGAAGGAGAAAGAGGTGCTTTTGCAGATGCTTGGGGACCTGTATATCCCATATGATGGAAAAAACTATCTGTAAATTAGGTAGCTTGTGTCCCCAGAATATTATGCCATGTTGCTGATATGCTCTGTCTCAGCTAATTCACCTTGACAAACCCTTGATGGGGAGCTCACCCCAAAATTTTAATGAACAGGCACTGGACATGGACAGTAAGTATACATAATAAGTGGGTATTTTGGCGGCCAGTAAAAAGTAGGCAGAATATAGGTTGTGGAGATGGTATGCTTCTGGTAACAAGTATCCCCTTAGCATGTTATGCCCCATGAAGCTGGTGACAAGGAAGAGCTCTTGCAAGCAACATTTTCTGCCTCCAGCAAGAGTCTGTGGGTCAGTGTCATTGGTGTCTCTAGAGAAAATGGCTGCTCGTGTGCATGGGACTTGGATGCAGGGTTATTGTCTTTTGAGTATGAGAAGGAAGAAAGAGAGTCAAGCAGTAAAAATAAAGAAATTAATGAAAAGTTAGAAAACAAATAAGGAAGTGCACAAAAGTGTGAAAATAGAAATGCAAAATAAGAATATAAGATTATTATTTTCTTTTCAGAATTGAGTAATCCCTAGATATGGAGTCTTATCATTGTGTGTCAAGGTTATGGTCCACTTTGATGCTAAGAGGCATATGACTGTGTGTATTTTTGAGGTTGCCAAAGACAACTGCAAGCCGAGCTTAGGAGTGGCTTAATGATAATGGGAGTCTGAAACATGCTTTTTCACAGGCAGTGACACTCAGTGCATCCTGAACACTAAACGTAGACTGATTTAACGGTAAATGAAGTTCATTCCCTAGCAGTTGCCATGTACCACTCAGATCATCGTAAATTTGTCACATTTAAAATGTCAGTCAATGAAATGTATCTGATTGGACAGAATGCCTTATCATGGTGGTATTACAAACAAAATCAATTAGAGAGAAGAATTTCAAAATCTTATTTCCAGAGAAAGATTGAACTGAAAGAAATACATGGTGCAGGAGAGGTGTCCCACCCCTTTTTTTCTGAGTTAGATAACAAGAAGAATGGATATGAATACAAAAATAACTTTTGGTTAGAGTCTCAAGAGGGGTATTTTGCTGGTCTGTTTCTTACATTTGGCTCACTATTTTATGCTCATAATAAAATCTGGTATCTAGGAAAAAGTTCTGTGTGTAGCATTCTTATCAAGAAAGCATTTAGATTGTCATTAGCCTAAAACCATAATATTCATTCCCTACTGTTACCAAGGGTTTGTAGAAAAAGGTTAGATGAGAATGTGTAAGTATTTACAGTGCTCCTAGGCAGAGTTTCACATTAGAGTTTATTGCTCAGAATTAATATCCTGGTTTTGCACCAAGTATTACTCATAAGTGCTCAGTTTCAATGTTTTTGTATAAAAGACGGAAAGAGAGACATCTGCAAAGGAACGGGTGTTGTCTCAGCACTCTTTAATCTTTTAAAGGTCATATTCTCCCTCTGTCCCTTCATTTCTCTTCACTTACAGCTTTTCCTCAAATATTAATGCATGACCACTGCATGCCTGTTGCTTCTAACTGATCAGGGCTGCAGCCATCACATGCAATTACAGTTGTCATGAGGAACTGTGTGTGGCTTCTGAAATAACCCTGCTAAGTGCCATGTGCTGCAGTAGCAATAAGGAAACTTCTCACCTCAGGGTAAACTGATTACTCCAGAGAGGATTCAACTTGTAGCTTCCTCCACTTCCATTCCCATGCCTACTGTGTTTTCCTGTGCTGGGA
Source organism: Patagioenas fasciata (assembly GCF_037038585.1). Taxonomy (NCBI): domain Eukaryota; kingdom Metazoa; phylum Chordata; class Aves; order Columbiformes; family Columbidae; genus Patagioenas; species Patagioenas fasciata. The sequence goes on from NC_092522.1 coordinate 53,242,406, forward strand.
GCCTACATCTCTTTCAGAAATCCCTAGCAGTGGCTAGGACAGCTCTGAGCTCAGTGGCATCATTGATCTGATCTGATACAACAGGTACCATGTACTCACACCCCACAGCTGCTGCTGAACAGATAAAACCAAAGCTGCTTGGAAGGTTCTCTCAATTAAGCTGCATTCTTACGTTAGTAGAAAAATGGTGCCACGTAAGTGTGCCTTTTGTCAACACACAGCATGGGTCAGTGCTGGCTATCAGCATTAGAGTTCTCTGTGAATTTGGCCCATTAAGCTTTAAACACAGGACTGCTCTCGAGCATGAATGAATGTTAAGATGAAAGTTTTTCACTGGCAGCTTTTACAAAACCAGATTTCTTTCCCCTTAAATTGAGCCAGAATAGCAATGGTGGTTGACACATTTTGCTCTCAACTGAGAGAGATTTTTAATGCATCTTGGAGCAGTGGGGTGCAAAAGTTTGATAGTTTCTTTCCACTGAGTGCACAGAGGAGCAAGAAAACCACTTTTTATTTGCTCTGTTTATTTTTTCCAGCTTCAGAGATGAGGGTTTCACTGCAGTCTTTATTGATATAATACCTTACAGTTTGTTCAAGCTCCACTCTTTCAAGTGCTGAGACTTGATACGATAAATATGGTATTGCAATCCAAATACACATAAAATTATGAATTAATGATAATGATAATAATTATGAATTAATGATAACGATAATAAATTATGAATTAATGATAATAAACACACACACACATCAAAAAAATCTGTGATATCTTCTAAAAGACTGAGCTGTTAGGCTGTTCTTGAGCATGATGGATAGTTTTTATCAGGGGAACCAAGAATACTGAAGGACTGAGTCCACTCAGTTTTCAACTGGCTTAGATTATTCCCATCAAGATTTACCATATACTTCAGGCAAGTTTATTAAAGAAATCACGGTGTGACGAAAGCTTTTCTGCAGAATGATGAGGAAAGACTTCTAAGCACTTTCTGCATCTAAACTTTTCACACTGAATAGTCTCTTATATTTTATCCCTGCATTTTCTGCATGTGTGCATGCTCCCACCCTACATTTTGATAATTACACTGTGATGAAACAGTCATAAAATCTGTTTTCAGTTGAAGCACCCCAGGTGAAGAATGGTTTCAGTAATTTTAAGTTATGTACATGGTGTTTGGACAAATTTGGACAAATTATCTCTTTCAGGTTTGAAATATTTTCTTTTTTCCACTAGCATTATACAAACCCAGCATATTTCTGTCAGCTTTCAGTTCAGCTTGTGTTACAAAATGAACAAAGATTATTCAGCTTGTTATTTTCAGGAGAGGGGGCAGAAGAGATAGTGGTTAATTTTAGATTTAAATTCAGTTCAGGTTTAAATGCGTTGAAATCTTACACGGATTTCATTCAAATGGTGGCAGTTGTTGCATAAGCTGTTCCCCTATCTTGAGAAAAAGCTTCCTTAAAGTTTTTGGAAGTTGAAGCTAAGTCTTTGCTGGCTTTGGATAGAGCAGGTCTGGACCCTGATATTCAAAGGATTACAGGATTATATGTTTTTGTCGTATTCGATATTTACTGACCATGTAACAGTGATACTGACATTTTCCTCCAAAAGATTCTCAGTCTGTAATTGTGTGTCTCAAAAAACATGTACATCGGTTTCTCATCACAAGATCATACTGTCTTATCTATGGCTGCTGACCTCTCATTGCTGAGTCCTGTCCTTATATTAGACCCATCAGCCTATAAAATCACATACTTAAAATGTGAATGTTAGCAGAATTTGCATAGAAAACTCTCTGCTTCAGTAGATGCCTCAATAATTTCACAAAGAAGATACAGTAAAGCTCTTTCTAAGGTTGTAAAACTCATGGTGATGTGACAGTGTTGAGGCCAAAACCAGAAACAACACAAAAGGGCCTGGGAATACCAACATTTCAGAGAATTGTTACAGCTAATGCATTTAAATATCAGGTTCCAAGCTTAATATTTGACTAGATCTTTCTGACCAGTAACAAGTATGAAGGGACTTTCACTGGAAGCCTGTTAGTCTACAGCTTCTTAATGAGCATTTTTAATGGAGATGGTTAAACTCAGAGTTAAAATAGAAGCAAAGAGATGTTTCTGATGGCCTGAGAAGCAGGCTTGAAATATATATGTAAATGTTTTGAAATTCTAGATACAATATTACTCTAGTTCATACTTTTTTTTGTATCATACTATCAAACTACTTCATAATACATGAAACCCTCCAAATTTTGTTGCAGAAAAGATATTTTCATTTTTACTAAGTAGCATGACTTAATGATTTCAACACATTTAAACTGTATGTAAATTCAACTATTTTATATCAGTGGTATTTTAGTAAAACTATTAATAATTCGAATATGGAAAAGAAAAAAGTAAAAAAAAATCCAAATGAAATGAAAAATATTTTTTAAATCATGTATTGCATCTTTATAATGCATATTGGGCTCTATAGATACTGATGTATCATCCTAAATTAATGCAGTAGCTTAAAAAACCACTATTAAATATTTTTGAAGTTCCAAATTGAAATAATGTATTTCTTTAAAACTGAGAAAAATTTTAGCAGATGAAAAAGTCTGTAATAAAATTTTCATTTTCGAAAAATACCTATTGATCTTATTAAACGAAAAACTAGTTTTGACATCATCAAGGAAATCTTTTCACTGCTACCCTACCTCAACATTATTGCTACTTCTTTTCACAAATGGAAAATTGTCTGCTCAAAACTCTGGGGTACCAGTATGTTTCAGAGAAAAAACTGCAGGAAACTTTAAATGGTACTGAATATTTGGCTTTACTCCTACTCAAATTTTGCATGTAAACACAAATGCATGCAGCACCACACATCCACACGCAAAGCAATTAACCTCCTCCCATTGGACCCACACGATGAAAACTGGAAGGCCACATGATTGAATGCAGACTTAATTATGATTTGGGTCTTGCAAGTGGAAGCTTCAGGCTGAATGGATCAAACTTATATTTGATAATAATGTAATAGAGGGAGATAATATCAAGAGGGAACCAAGAAAGCTATCCCTTCCATGTGAACTCTGAGACTTGCAGACTCATAATCAGAAAAAAAAATGACTTGTTCTGGTTTTGGTTGATTTTAACTATCAGGTCACACATCTCTCTAATGGGTTTTTAGCACAAGCGTATAATAGTAATTGACCTGTTTTTTGCGTGGACTGCCATAGGGGAGTATTAACCAAGAGTAAGATTAACTGACTTGTATTACAGATGTCATGGTATCCCTATGAAAATACAACAGCAAGCTTGCAGTTCTCCATGTATCAATTCAGTATCCCTTAAAGACAAAATATGGAACTATCAGTTGCAGGCATCTGCTTCACTATCAACCAGTAAATAAGAAATTTATAATACTGAGATGTCCTTGATCTGTCACAATATAACACTGGTGCTATTCATTGCAGGTGGAGCTCCTTAGATGCCACTGTGGGGGTCAAGTGGCTGAGGGGGAAGGAGAAATATGGATACTTCCTCTAATGTTCTAGTCAAGATATTTAATTTGTTATCTCACAGGTGAAGCAACGGCAAGTTTCCTAAGTGGCAAAAGTCAAATCATGTTGCTATCTGCATAATTTTTATAATGCATCTCATACAAAAAAGAAATTTAACTTCATGAGTTACTGCTTTTAGATTCTTATATGAATTTTCTGTATAGAATATTAGGTTTTATTTGATATCCTACATGAAGACAGAAGCATGGATATAGACGGAGAAACAGTATGCACTTAACATTGGACAGCTCTTCTCTTTTTTTAAATTAAATTTCAAACCTTAAGATACAGTTGTGCTGAGAGATCAGTAAGGTGCTGGGGGTGATGGACTAGTGGGCTGAGGCAGGCAGAGACAAAAGGATGAAGGGGAGACAGAACCAACAGAAAGTCTTGAGGAAGCTCACTTGTACCTGTGATGAGCTGGGAGAGAAAACTCATGGTGCAAGAAAGAAATTATTTGACCAAGGCTGAAGGTGGAAAGATCTTTATGTGGTTGTGTGTCACAGAGCCAAGCTCAGGCTTTAAAATCTAATAGTTTACATAAGTTGTGTGTGCTGTTTTATTGGGGATTTTTGCTTCACCAGTATAGGCCAAACTGTGCGGACTTGCTCTGTTTCCTCAGTGCTTGTCTTTTGATAGATGCGAGCAATATTTTTTATTGTCCCTGAATAGGTGAGAGAGTGGAAAGATGGGGGAAATATAGGAACATAGATGAAACAGGACTTTTATGGAAGCATCAACTCAGACCATTTAGAAAGATTTGTGTTATTGCATTTGATTTCCTCCAGATGTTCTTGCAAAGCTGGAATTTGGATTAACCTGGGAAGGTCAGCGGAAAAGCATGGTTTCCCGATTTTAAATAGCGAAAAAAGGACCCTTCTTGTGCTCACCTGACAGCTTTACAATTATCAGAGTAGCCATTGATTTTACTTACAGTACTGTGGCTGCAGAGCTCTCAGAGGAAGGCGGGGGAAGTTTTTGGAAGAGGCATCACCACGTCAACTATTAAAATCCTAGGAACTTGCCTACCATTCAGAGTCCCTGAAAAGCTAATGGGGAAAAGTGCCTCTGTGCTAGAATTGGATTAAGTTTGTTTGCATTTAGTCTGGGTTTCATGTGACTAAATGTTGATACTGATTGAAAGAAGGAAAGAACAAAGAAAGGAAGAAAATGCTATGACTAGAAATAGCTTTATTAATTAGCATCCTGTTCAGCAACATCAGCAAAGGCTGAAGTATCTTATCACCCTTAATCGACTGCTTTACAAGAGGTTTATTTTATGTGGAAAAGTAGGTCATATTAGAAGACTGAGGAGCAGTTGGTCTGGATTCAATATGATGAATGTGGTGGGAAAACTAGATGGCTTAAAGCTAAGTCATATGAACTAACACAGTGTTAAATGTGATTTTGCAGCCTGAGGAATTAGGGACAAGTTATCAGTGTGAGTTGCTTATCCGAGTACTGAAGACTGAATATATTACTTTTTCCTAGCTTGTACTGGTTATGAGGTTCATATTTAGTATTTGCTGATAATTGTTCTGCCTCTGGCAAGACCAAAAGCTACTGACAGGACAGCGGGGCAGGTGTCTGTATAGCTGCTTTTCAGGTTCACCTTCACCGAAACAAACTGAAATGTAAGAACACATAGACACAGCAGAGCTCCCCCAAAAAAATTACCTTGAATGTCTTCTCTAGGACTCTTCTGTCCCTTCCTAACTGTCTACCCAGTGCGCCCTTGAAATAAAGTGAAAATAAAGACCATATCACAATAGCGAGTTTAGATGCTGGAAAAACTGGTTATTGTCACATCATCAGTGGTTTGTGATTTTCATGTAGAATGGATATGCTAGGGGAGGTTAAGATCATTTTTTTCACTTATATTTTCTCCAATGCAGGGAAAATGCCAGGGGAGAGATGTGGATGTTACTGGTTACACCATGTTCCTCTGCTTCAAAGAAATAAGGCTGAAGATTCCAACTTTTGTCCATCTATACTAGCTAAATTTGGCAAAATAGAATTTTCCAGATCTCGGTTCATGTCTGCTATTTTGTTGTCTTGGTGTATTTCAGCAAAGGAGTTTACTTACAGATGTTCACTGATTAAAATAGAAACTTACTTCATTCTTCTCCATTGATTGGTTCCTATCTCCATAATGGGAGCAGAAAATACAATTCATTGTTTAACACCAAAACGCAAAATATTTTCCCGTGGTAGTTTAATGAATTTTTTATTTTCCCATTTATTTGCTTGTGCTTTCACTTCACATAGTTCTGTATTGAACATAAGTATTCCCTAAGCTTTATTAATTTACTTTCTACTGCCTGTGGCTCTTGTTTTACAGATAACATCGTGTTTTCCTGCCCATGTGCTGTTTTTTTACAGCTGTTTGCAGTTGGGACTGGGACCATCTTTCTGAGTTTCATTCAGAAACAAATAATGTTGAATTTTCTTGTTGTTCAGTGAAAATCACACTATATATGTGTGAAAAATGTCAGGCCTATCAGTGTTTTCAGAAACTATTGTGCAAATAATCAAGAAACAACAGTAGTCTGGCTGAAGACCATTCATGAATGAGGAAAGAAAAAGAGCTAAAGGAGACAAAATTCTATATGCTTCAACAGATGCAATTGAAGCCTCTCTAATCTCTTTGGACTTCAGGGCCGTTAGACCAGAGAAGCCCATGGTGGGCAGGGGGCAGAGAGCATTAATAGGATTTGGCAGGGTTTCTGGAAGGCAAGATGGAGAGTTGTCATCGTATTTGTCTCTGCAAGCCTGACTGCAGTTGCCATACCATGCTGGAGTAAGATTTGTGTTCCAATGTAGTCAGTTCCAAATAGCTTGTTTCAACATGTTTGATTTGTTTGTTTTAATTTGCTTTTGTGCATGAAGGTGAACTTATACGGTCTTTTTCTAAATATTGTTCCCATGTCCAGAATCAATTAACTCATCACAATGGGCTAAAATGTGAGGCTGTCTACCATGTGCATCCAGATACAGTGGGATCATCTAACTCCCATCTGGGCAATGTAACACATGCTCATTAGCACACCAGAGGACGTTTTATTCTTTCTGAATTATAAGTGCTGTATAATCCATAGCCAGACTATGAGAGAGGAAAGATATGATGGAAATAACACAAGCCAACTGTAGATATCTGTCTCTATGCCAGTGCTCAGTGACTTTTCCAGTCCATCACCTCTTTTTCTCCAAGGATCTGCATTACCCTGGATAAAAAGCTGTCTTTGCCAGAAACTTAATTAATGCCCCTGAACACCATTATCAGCTCTTTGCAGCCTTGCAAACTTAGTCTTTGTGTGGGACCCTCTGTTTCCAAATCACACTGATGGAGATATTCCCCTGTGGAAACCACTTAAGTGCTGTGGGCAGCAACAACTACTGTGCAATGGCTTCAGTGGGTGTGACCATGGCAGGCTGGTTGGGGAAGAGGTAGAAAGGGGCTGGGAAACTGGAGAGAATTGAGAAGAAAGTGAAAATATAAAACTAAACCAAAACACAAAGCCTGCTGTGCAGAAACCATATCAGATGGATGTGAAATGGAAAGAGCTGAGGGTGGTCAGAAGCCTTGCGCTCAATGCTACTCTTTCATTCTTAAATTGCAGATTTCCAGCAGATGCCTTCCTGTTGTCTGCAACAGCAGATGATTGGTGATATGTGCAGTTAAGTGTCGCATTTCTGCAACAGCAGATGATTGGTGATACGCAGTTAAATGTAGCATTTGTTTTTCCTCAGAGATGCTACACCTTTTTGTGTAGTTGTTAAGCTCCACAGTTGGTCATCAAGGGAAAAATAGTGACATTTTCTGTTACCTGCTTGCATTCTCAGCGTAAGAGAACATTACAATAACATAACACAGCAGCTTTGTCTTCAGATGATGTTTTTCCCCATTAATATTCTCTCTGTCATTTTTGCTGTTAATATCTTGGGTAGCAATAAGTGGAGGACAGTTTCCCTTTTTCTTACCTCTAGTTTTCACGGAACCATATTTAATTAAGAGAATGTATATTGACATGCATAACATAATCAGGTCATGGACTCAAGCTGAAATTGATTGAGTGCAGTTCTTCTACATTTCTTTCAATTTATGAATGTTCAGATGTAGATGAGTAGTGAAAAGGTTTAATTTCCATTTGTGTTGTTAGCACAGTCCTTATAATGTAAGCATTAATTGAACATGCTCTGTGTAGGTGTGGAGCAATCAAGCGTGTCCAGTTTTCATAAGTGGAGGTTGGAGGTCAATTTTGAGCAGGTTCCAAGTGGTCTAGATATAGAAATGTATTTACATCTGATCAGCTATAATATTAAAGGTTATGTTCCTGGAAAGCCAGCACTGGAGGAAAAAAAAAAAAAAAAACAAACGGTAGCAAGTATTTTGGAATAGCAACTCTTGTGTAAAAGTAGGTTATATTTTTATGAGTTATGGGGATGTAGGTGTGAAATAGTTTCCTGCTACAGATCTCTGCAATCATTTATTTTGGTTATGTCATCATGCATATCATTGTAAACCCAGGGTTTCAATTCTAACATTCATTTATTCCTTCATTATTTTTCATGAAAATCTTAAAACACAAAGTTGTTTTGACCTGAAAGCACCATGGCAATAATGAGTTACACTGCTTTTTCAATTTGAGACATGCAGCATTCTACACCTGCTGAGTAATATTCTCTATATCTTAAGCCATGACAGTATGGGGTGTTCTAAAATCTGTGTTTTGCTAGTGAAAGTGTTTTATCCTTGTAATGATCTTATTACTTTCCATCTTATCAACAAATGGATTTTTTCTTTCACAACGCATCACAGGTATGTGACATATTTTCTATCATCCTTCTTTTCAGAGTGTTCACATAATGATTTGCAAGTGTTTAAAGTCTGAATAGAAAGATGCAAGTAACTTTGCATTTTGTCCACAACAGTAGTGTGATTTATTTATTTATTCATTCGCTTACAGGGGGGACAGACCATTAAGATACACATCTCATTTCCACTTTAGATACCTCATAAATTCTGCTTGGTTGACAAATTAATTGAAAGGTCTAGGGATTTCAGTCTGAGAATTTCTGTCACATAAAACATTATTCTTTCTCTTGGGATTTTATTGACCTAGAAAGGAAAACAGAAGCTCCTGTTTCTGGAAATCTACCTTAGGAACTAGGGGCCATAACTTAAAATATATTTGGGACAGTGCAGCAATATACCGTAGTGTACAATACAAGGAATAATAATTGATTTTTTAGCTCCACTGCCAAATAAGAATAATAAAAAAACTCCCACCAAACAAAATCAGTTACAATTTAATCAAATAGAAAAGTTTACAGTTTTTCTCAAAAGGACAAAATGTTCCAAACTTTCCTTTTGTGTCCAACAAATTCCCCAATTTCCCCTGAACTGAAGCGTCTATTATATTTCTTATTTATGTAAGAAGGGCAGCAAAGGACTTGAATCAGGCAGTTGTCATTGCCCATTACACTAAGAAATTGCCCACAATTGGTACAAAGCTCCTTAATTCACTCTTGCCTTTATCCTGCAGGTTTTGAGCCTGTGTTTCCTGAGAGAGGTCATAGGGCATGCAGGAGAGAAAGCCACTCTCTCCTTCTGGCTTGCCAAGGCTCATTTTTGTTCTCTACTTGAAAAAGAGAAACACACTAAACTCTCTGTTTTTACCTATGCAATAAGCATATCAATCCAGCCAAGAGAAAGTGCCATTCTTCCTCACATTGACACACATACATAATACAAAACAATAACATATTCCATAGCTCATCAGACAAGATACCCTCTTGGAAGGTGGAAGATGAAGGATCAAACAGTTTCAAGAGGCCATAAAGGCTGAATCCAAGTTTTCCACTAAGTGGGTGATTTCTCTAGACCGTGAAGTGTTTATCTGGGACTGTTCAGTCATATTTTTTTTTTTTCCCTGGTATTCCTGAAAAATCAACAAGAAATATTTTGCTCAGCTTCTAATATGCTCTTAAATGTGAAAAGAAGCAGGCAGAGGGATTTTTCTTCTCTTTAAGTTCCTGACTGCCTAATTCCTATTGATTCAGAAGATATCCAATAATTAATATATTTTTAAAATTCTCACAAATGTTTTTGTCATATGCATAAATATATGTACATGTACACCTCAAATACCACCCCAAAATGTTTGGTTGAAAAGGCATTTTTGTGAGGGAGTGGAATGGAACTAGGATGTAAAATCGTAACAGCCTCTCCATGCTAGGCATACATTGAAGCAAAGACATGGTGAGGTTTAAAGAGACTCCAAATCAAATTAACATCTTGCATGCTTTTTCAGTGTCGATTATAAATGTCAATAGATCTTGAAGATGTACCTCACTCCCACCTGTGCTCTGTTCTTGCCTAATGTGGATACATGATATGACAGGTAGAACGAAAAAGTGCCTCATCCTCCTTTCACACAGCCTGTATGAGATGAGAGCAATCTCCGAATGGTTGTAGAAATGGAAGTAAGAAAGCCTCAAGTAAGTGGAGGAAAAAGCAGTGAGAGGTCACCCAAGTCCTTCCATTTCCAGCTACCATTCAGTGTAGTTGCCTGGCTAAGGTGAAAGGATCTTGTTTAGCCCTGGGAATATGATTCACCTTCTCTGCACAGCAGGAAGTCTTGACTCTTCAAATACAAAATATCTTGTACACAGTTTGTACATAACTGGCAATTACTAATACTTAACTTTTAGGTCCTTTTGTACGAAAGATGCTACGCAAAGTGGTAGGGAGCATGCCTGATTCTTCCTGTACACACAGTTCCTTGGACTAACATTCATTTCTGGTGTTAGATTATTTGAAAGAGAAGCAAAAATTTACCCTATTATTTAAGAGAACATACATTTGTACAGAAGTGTCAGGGTACCATACTTCTGTTGTCTAACTGTGATTGCAGCGGAGAATGACATGTTGCTTTCTGGAAAGGTGGTCTTCATTGCATCTTGTTGATACTTTTGTCTGCTGCTCATTGACTACTGATTACTTATCTTGCAGACCTTGTATTTGAAGCTGCTTTCAAACACAGAATCAGACTGGATGCTCAGAATTCCTGGAAAAAGTACCTCTGTAAAAGGCATGGTTCCTACAAAATGTACCAAAGTATTACATACTACCCAGCTAGGACTATCTCCATTCAAAGGAGGTCAGGTAGATCTCTGGATACACTGTTGAATAAATATTCTTCAGGAAAACAAGTATTTGGGCACATTTTGACCCATAAGCACAGAGGATGGTGGCGGGGAGGAGTGCCATGGTCACTGTGCTGAGCTGAAGTTATCCTAAAAACCAAAGATTTTATTGTAAAACTTGCTGAAATACATATATTCTAAGATGGTACTTCTGTGGGACAATAGATGCTTTATTTTTCCATGGACTCATCTATATTTACTTTCACAATGAAAACTAGGAAATGATGACAGTCAATATGAAAAGATAAACAGACATTTGTGTAACTCAGCAGTTAAACACCATTAGTAAATAACAATAACAATACCATGAAACAGTTCTTTGATCCCTGTTAATTCAGAACTTGTTGTGTGAGCTGGTGAGACCAACAAATTGGCCAAGAAAGCATTCAAATCTTGCTCCTTAAATAGGAGATTTATAACAAAATTTTTAATGTAAAGACCTTTTACCCTTGCAAAAAGTATCTATGTCCTTCCTATTTGTACAGTAAATACTGTGCTGGTGTAGCAGTCTAAAAACAGGTCTCTCCACTGCTTTTACTAGTTTCTAAATCTGCTTTTTGATTGCCTGTGTTTGCAGTGGTTTTTCGTATTTTGGTTGACTGAAAAACTCTAAAAACTGGTTTCAATAATTTTATCATTAAAATATTTGAATTAGTGGAGAAGACAAATGGGACAGTGCTGTTTATCTTAGAAGCGATAGTCTATACAGGAAGGCCTAACTAAAACACGGAATATATACCACAGACAACCAGCCTGCTGCTCCTGGGAGGAGCTGTAACTCCACAGGCAGACAGAGCAGCACTGAGCTAATGCCAGACAAAACAGTTCACTTTGGCTGGAAAAGCAGAAATGTTTCAATTTTAGAAAGATCACAAATTTTATTTCAATTTTCCTTTGTGAAAACTGAAGCAGAATGTTTTGTTCTGTTTGGTTTATCCTAAATCTCAGGTACTGGATTTTCAGAGCACTGTGATTTTTGTGTGTGTGTTTGAGGCAGAAAGTCTTGACAGAAAAACCACAAGCCAGGCTGCTTATAGGCTTTTTTTGTAAGGAAGATGTTAAATAAATGTATCATGTTTTGCTAAATAAGTCTGTGATGGGAATGGTTCTCAGTCATGAAGAAGCAGCAAGGATGAAGGCTGCAGCAAGAGTGAGATGTGTGCGCGTGGATGGTTCCATGGAAGGATGGGAAAAGGGAGAAATGCCGCTAGACTGTTTGGAAACAGACTTGAGAAAAATTAAAGTTCAGTGAGGCCCTTTGACTTTCAGAAAAAATCAGGCTGGCAAGAGAAACAGAATGTGGTAATCTGGAAGAAATTGAAAAATTCTGCCAGATAACTGGGTGGGTTTCTGGTTTGCTTATTAAGCAGCAGCTATAAGCAGAAATAGCAAAAAACAGTGAGGCCTCACAAACTAGATTTTCTAGCCATATACAGACATGAAAGCCCTCTGCTATTTTGGCTTCTGGCATTTTCTAAAACACAGGAGAGTTATATCAGGGGCTGGAGGAAAAAAAATATTTATAATGGAAGTCCTTAAGTGCAATCCCCAAACCCTGTATGTTTTCTATAAGGACATGTATGAAGCAATACTGAAAAGCCTGACTTTCAGAATACAAATTCCCAGGAATCCAGAGTGAACAGGAACAGAAAATATATTTTTCTAGGTTTGGACTGTATCTGCTGATTTGGAGTAAGGGCAGCTGCCACCTGAGCCCTACACAGCAGGAAAGGAGGGCTACATAACTAGAATAGAAGTTTAGATGTGCTTTTCCTCCAAATGGATTACCAACTTAAAGCATTAGTAGAACTGAAAACTCCCTCCTTGCTGCTTGATATTGATCTCCTTCACAAAGGATTGCTAGAGATAATTCGAAGACTTTTTGACACATGTAACACATATAATTTCTCTTCATATACCATAGGCTGTTTGGTTTCGATGTAAATATTGAAAAGCTCAACCAATGCTATTTTCCTTTTTCTTTTTGTTCTCTCAGTCCAAATAATTTTACAATGCTATATATATGACATATCTTGGGGGGGTAGGGGCGGGAGAATATTTGTCTCTACACTCCCACTCCAAATGTACCTCATCCACCAAATCTATATCATGTACCTGCACCTCAAACTAAGAACTCAGCATTGCTTCTGTTACACTCAATTAAAAAATTTGTGTTGACATGAATAGATTGGAGGATGCAGCTGTGCAGGCAAACCATGTGGACAGTCAGTCTATAGCGCTTGCTGGAGGAAGGTAAGGGTAATGTTGATAAATAATATTTCTACACTCTTCATGTGTTTAATGATATGATGGGATAGCTGATGTCTGTCAGAAATGGAAAGGATCTTGACTTTTGAATAGAGCATCATAAAAAGCCAGCAGTTTACTGAGCAGAATAGAAAATGCTTGTTTCAGGAAGATGAACTGTGACTGTGAATTTGTGTTTTAAAAAGGTCTCAGTCCTTCCAATCTGAAGCTTAAAAAGCCTGCTCATATGCCTTAGCGTATCTAAGCTAACGTATCTAAACTTGTCTAAAATCCTTTGGATTGGAAACTGAGATGGAAATTTCATGGGAATATAATGGGAGATGTTCCCAGTACCTCATGACTTGCCTATGTTGGAAATAATATATAGAAAAGCCTTCTTTTATGTATAGGAAAAAGCAAGATCTTCAAGGATAGGAAAATTCAAAGGAAATATTTAAGAACCATAAGCTTGGTGAGATGATTAACTTAAAGTTCATTTTTATTTTATTGAAGCAAATTGATTTCCCTCTTCGTATTGATGTAGTGATATAATTGCAGAGCTCATCTACCCTTTGGTCCATTTCTTAATCTGTCCATCTGAGAGATAAGGGCTTTGCTCTTGGTGGGTAAGTTGTTGCAGGAAAGGCAAGATAAAATACAGAGTTTCATGTTTTAGTGATACCTGCTGGTCTACTGTGATACATCCAAGCTGACTAGAAGTTGAGAAAAATATAGACTTTAGATTAGATTTTGCACTTCAAGGAGAGTAAACATGTGCTCTGTGCACAGAATCACTTAAAACTGGTGAGGGCATCCTCACCAGATAACATAAAATCATAGAATCATTTATGCTGGAAAACACCTTTAAGGTAATCGAGACATGAGGCTGTGTGCACTGCATTTCTGTTAGCACTGTAGTTTCCCTAAAATGTAAACAGATATTGTAAAATCTAACAAAAATTCAGACTTGCCCAGTAGAAATCTGTGCTGATTTTGGCTGGGACAGAATTTATTTTCTTCAGAGTGGCTAGCATGGGGCTATGCTTTGGATTTGTGCTGGAAACAGTGTTGATAACATAGGGGTGTTTTAGCTATTGCTGAGCAGGGATTGCACAGTGTCAAGGCCTTTTCTGCTCCTCACGCCACTCCACCAGTGAGCAGGTTGGGGATGCACAAGAAGCTGGGATGGGACACAGCCAGGATAGCTGACCCCAAATGACCAGAGGGATGTTGCAGACCATATGACATCATGCCCAGCATATAAATCTGTGGAAAAAAGCAGGAAGGGGGAGACGTTTGGAGTGATGGTGTTTGTCTTCCCAAATCACTGTTACATGTGATGGAGCTCAGCTGTCCTGGGGATGGCTGAACACCTGCCTGCCCATGGGAAATAGTGAATAAATCCCTTGTTTTGCTTTGCTTGCATGTGTGGCTTTTTCTATACCTATTAAATGGTCTTTATCTCAACCAATGAATTTTCTCACTTTTACTCTCCTAATTCTCTCCCCCATCCCATTGGGGAGGGAATGAGAAAGCAGCTGCGGGGTGCTTAATTGTTTTCTGGGGTTAAAGCACAACAAAATCTTATGTTGTCTTTAGGTCTCCTAATGTCTGCAGGAATCTCTGCATGGAAAAAATGCTACTATGAGTCTCTGGGATTGCTTTGTCCTTGTGAGTTTTGATTAACACACTGATGGACTGTATTACCACGATAAAAGATTAAAACATCAGATGAAATACATTACACAGGTCAGTCCTGACGTAATGACTGAGGTTATTTTAAAACGGGAAATTAAAACATGAGATATAATTCTAGACCTGGTCTTTATAAGATTCCTTTTAAAAATCTATCTGCTGCTATTTAGGATGCAAAAGCTTGATACAGAGAATATAGTTCATTATGCAGTTATACAAGAAAGATTCAGAAGTTAACAAACTCGGTCCTTTGAAGATCTTTGAAAAAAATACTATTTTCACCATTGTTCTATCTTCTACAAGAAAACAAAGGGGGGAAAAGTCAGTTTTTAGATCTTGCAACTAAGATTAGAAACTTTGTCCTGGTTTGATTTTCTCATTACACGTACAGACCTGAAAGCAAATTTCTCTTAGCATGGTTTCTGTGTCTTTAAAACCACTTGCTATGAGCAACAGAACTATCTTCCTGTAATTTTAGCGATGAAGCTCAAGGAGGTCACAAAGTAAATGAGTTGTTCAGGTCATGTCTTAGCCTGATTCTTGCTGGTCACTAACATTTTCCCAGAAGTTCAAGCTGTCCATTAAATTTAAAAGATGATTTTTCTGAAGTCTGAAGTTTCCAAAACTCATCAGGTTCCCATAACCTCCCATTATTTAACAACCTCATTAATTGAAGCAGAATCTCCAAAACAGCCAGCCAGTCAAAATCCAGTGAGATGAACATTCAAGTCAGAATTTCAAGGTATCAGGAAAGCTAATACACCAGTCAGAAGCTACTGTTGTTCCACGCCAAGTCAGCACTAGCTGTGGACTTATTTTTTATCACTTAAAAAAATCTTCACTTCATTGATTTACTTAGGGTTTTTAGATTTGCTTTGGATCCTTGTAAATGATATCCAAATCTGCCTAAACTGAGTAATATGTGATTAAATCTGATAATTTAATCTTAATTGTGCAGATAAAAAAGATGGCATTAAGACAAGGCAGAGTTTCTCACAAGAGGTGATTAAGAAAATCGAGGATTAGTGAGTGAGAAACTGATTACGACAACTTAGCGAGGAGGCAGAAAACACATATCAGGAATGATTAATCTTTTTAAATGATTAATCTTTTAAAATGGTATAAGATCAGGAGAGTGATATCTTATATTTGTTCTTAGGACTGGTCCCAACTCCTGGGGTGTGCATGTAACACAGTACCTGATAATTAGATATTTTTTGTCCAAATTTCATTATATAGCTCTCACGCCTTAGTATTCCCTTGATCAGGAAGCTGGTTCAAGGTAAACATGTAGTTTGGCTTCCTGTGTAAAAAGCCCCAGTCCAGCAAAACAAATGGGTATGTGTGTAATTTCAAACACCTGAAAAGTTCAAATAGCAGCATTAAGATTGTTTCCATGCCAGACAGCCAAGAACACACACCAGTGTCTTCCTAGATCTATACCAAGAAAAACAGTGTTTTATAGGATCCTGTTAAAAATATTGGGTACAATGCAGCTACCTCACAGCTTACTACTTTTCTAACACTGTCCACCTTTCTAACAAGGGTGAACAAACACTGAGAGGAACACAGCTGATCGCTTTAGGTCTAACACGAAATAATAGCTCAGATGCCCTTCCCTTCCTTGTTTCCAATGTTGTGTTCAGCCTAGTTATTGATGCAAAGGTTTAGAAGTCCAGCTATGTCACGTAATGACACTTACTGCTGGTTTGCAGCACAATCTTTAATCTTAGAGTAGCATAATTGACACATCTTCTGTCATGTAATACTTTGCAATGTACTTACAGTACATACATTCAAGATTTTAATTTGCTCAGAGAATAAAGAATTACTCAGCTTGGTCAAATATATACTTTTTCTTAGATTTTTTTTAAGCTAATGTAGGACACTTTGCAAAGATCTCACCTTTCAAATGCCTTTAATTCTTTAATTTTCACTGGAATCTGCTCTGTGCATCTAATTGCATGTTTTTAGTCTCACTCATTAGTAATGAAATCTGTTTTTTCCTAACCTGAAAAAGACAGGAAAAATATACATGCCACTCTCTGCTCCCCATTATCTTTTAGACAGTATCGCATACTCATTTCTGTATATTGAAATTTAAAGAACAGATAGCATTCTGCGGAAAGGTTTTTATTAAGAGGATGTGCATTATATCAGTAGGAAGCTATCATTGCTTGTTTAACTTCAGTTTAGTTACATTGCACCTCTGCTACTCTAATGAGCAAAGATGGTCCCTGATATCCGTGCAAATAAATAAACAATATTTTTAGTGCAAAACCACTGAAGATGCACTGCTAGTGAACATAAAGAGAAAACGGTTGTTTCTAACACAAGGAAAGGTGGGAGTTTAAAATACATCTGTTTGCAACAGTGCCCATCGTTAATCTGAATGAAGTACTGAAGTATTTTTGACCTTTGGAGCTCACAGCAACTTGATTCCTAACAGCCTGCTGCTTCATATGAAATCCAGGAAAATCTGTTCCACAAGAGCAGGCACAATGCAGTCTTTTCCCAAACAATCTCCTTTTGATCCAAATGCAAACAAATAAGGATCTCCACAATATGTCTGAGAGGTGAAGCAACTGGTACTCTATCTAATGTCTGATTCATTTTTTGTTTTGTTTTGTTTTGTTTGTTGTTTTGTTGTGGTTTTTGTTGTGGGGTGATGTTTGCTTGTGTTTTTTATTTTTTGGTTGGGGGCTCTTGTTTTTGTTGGGTTTTTTTTTCTTGTTTTCCACTTACAGCAGAAAAAAATATGTTGGCAAGAGTAATTTATTGGTATCCTTGCCATATGTGCTTTTCAGTCGTGTGAAGAGATTTCAACTGTCTAATTTTTTAATTCAATATTGTTTTTAATATAATAGCAGATTATTTAACAGTGCATTTTTTTCTGATTCAGGAGTTTACAACAGTTTCTCTGTCCAAACTCTTCCCTTTTCCTCTGTATTCTCCAGAATGCAACAGTGCTCTCATTAGTTGTGATGATACAGTATATAATGCATGAGGATTTAACTGGTATATCATAATATAGTATTTCGTATATATTATATTTATTACATTTTATTGTGTTGTAACTTGTAACATATAATTATATTATTTAAAGGGTCAAATGTGTTATGCACATTCACAATTAATATTCAACATAGACTGAAGTATGATGTGAAAAAAAGTCTGAAGAACGGAAGCAGCACACACATACCCCCAAATCTTAACCTCTTTTAAGAGGAGCTATTAAGTATCATATCCATTATGGATCTGCAGAGAGTTAAAAAAAAAAAAAAAAAGGAATTTTGTGGAGGTCTGGAGTTAGAATAGCAGTTGCCACATCTTACTGTTATGAGATTACTCTTTCAAGCAAACAAAGGCAATTGAACCTCCAGGACCTTTGTTTCCTCTAGAAATCTTGAATATTGTATATATGTGAGATAAGAAGGCTTTTTTACTTGTTTCTGTAGTCATACTACACTTATATATGAAATCTGTTGGCTCAGTATAGATTTTTCTTCTTTTTAGCAGGCTCAACTTTTGGCCTGTTAGTGTGAAGTTGCACAAATACATTATGCTGCCAGTTTTCATTATTGCTTTAGTTTAAAAACAGAATTGTAAGTATGTATTTTTGCATGATTTCAAAGGAAAAAAAGATCAGTGGAGGTCTTTTGAGAGTTTAAGTCTTTCTTGTCTTTTAAGGAAAATCTGTACATTGCTTTTCCTGCATAACTGACACCTTTACATACCCTTGCATCTACATTGTTGTTCCACGTATTGTATTTGAAGTAGATC
Source organism: Patagioenas fasciata (assembly GCF_037038585.1). NCBI lineage: Eukaryota > Metazoa > Chordata > Aves > Columbiformes > Columbidae > Patagioenas > Patagioenas fasciata. Next base: position 53,260,891 of record NC_092522.1, read on the forward strand.
ACAAACAGGACTTTTGGTGCCAGCGACCTTGTCTTCTACTGTATTTTGTAAAGCATCTTTTATGCTTACAGTATTCCCTAAGTAATAAATAAAACAGATAAGGAGCTTTGCACGCCTTTCAAACAAATATAAAGCATGTGAGATTTCAGTCCTTTCAATATGACAGCACCACCTGCAGAGGTGTGAGATCAAAACAGATTATTATTGTGAATTAATAGCAATTTTTTGAGTCAAAACAAGCCTTCAAAAAACCATGTAAGTCAGTATTGTGTCAAAGTTCATCTCTTTTGGTCTCTAAAACTTTGACTGTCATCACTGCAGAAGCTGAACACTACAGCACTAATGAACTTATAAAAGCCTTGTTAAGCAAGGCAGCAGACAGGGTCTGAGTTTTGAATGAGAGTTAGGGCTGGGTCACAGGCTGAAAGATTGTGGTTCTTGCTCTGGTTTTCAAGAGTTACTGAGTGCATAAAGACACTGACAAGCTCATAACCTGTTATCTTGGGCTGGACTTTCAATGGGTTACGTTGGGCTCTGTAGAGGAGCTCTGGCAAGATCGGGACTCTCTAACTTACCTTGAGCTCCAGCTCAGCAGCTTTCCTCCAAGGGAGGATGATGATGTAGCTTATCGCAGGAAAAAAGAAGCAGCTATTACTTAACTGTGAACAGCAGCACCTTGAGGCCTGACAAAGATCAAGGGTCTCATGTTCCATGCCAAGTAACAAAAGGCGGCCACTCCAACCATGTGAACCTGGGCTAGTAAAGAGCAAGGAGTAGGAGGAAAACCAGAGACACAGAAATGAGAAACAATGGCCAAAGATCTCACAGCAAGTCACTGATAGATGTAGATGCACATTTCACACTAACAGAAGCTGTTTGCCTGTTCCCCTGTACCTGTGAATGATTGACCAGCTGAGCAAAAAGATGTGTTTAAACAATTGCCAGCTTACTCTGATCTTCAGGACACAAGTGTTCAACTGAACTCCAGCTGTGTGAGCTGAATATTGCATCCCACGTTGTGCAGATTTCCTGTATCAGTAGTGCATAATAGGTGACTGTGTTTTTCTCTTAACAGGATGAGAGAAGATCACTGTAGCAGCTGGTTATATAAGAACAATCAATGTCTCAACCTATCTTTTGTTTTAATTTCTGCCAGGAAGCAGACCAATACTGTATTTTTTCTTATTAAGCAGTGAAAAAGAAAAAAAGGAAAGTGTGTTTTGAATTAACTAACCGTGACAAAGAGAAATCACCACTACTTCTGCCTGCTTTGGTGGACAAAAAATAATTATAAGAGAGACTGTTTTTTCCCTTCAAACAGATCTTATTCCTAGCCTGCATATGCCTCTTGCCTAAAGATGTCCTGGGATCAGGCAGGTGATCATCACAACATGACTTACAACAGCAGCATCTTTCAAAAAGATTGGTGGGGGGAAAAATGAAAGTGAACAGGAATGATATGTGTGGAGAGATTTCTGTGTGGTTCTGACTTCTACTTTCTCACATCTACTGCTGCTCAGCTGATGACACAACTCGCAAGTTATTAAAAATTCAACATTATTCAGAACCATCTTTCCTTGCACAATCCAAGCACTTTTCATTTCTCACACCTGTCCTCAGAAGCACTTTCATTTCTCAAGAACAGCAGGGGAGTAAAATATATCTGCAATGTATATTATATTTAATAATGGTGACTGATCTTTACTTGTGTACATAAACGTCACAACAGATCAACTGCTGGATGTTTTTTGTCTCTTTGAGATACATAGAGATTATTTTTCCATTTCCAAAAAGCTATATATACTGTATGAACACAGAGGACAAGAGATTCTGCCATTTGAAAAAGGGACTGTGCATCAAGGATGTGAGGAATGCCCACGGACAAACACCGAGCTGTCAGGACTACAGCAGCAGCTGCTCTGCTGCCCTTCACTTGCTCCAGGGAAGAGGCTGGGAGCGGGGATGCTCATGCAGGTGTTTTGCACCAGAGTCTACAGCTTGGCCCTCCCTTCAGGTGAGGAATACCTTGCTGTGCAGGAGCCCTGAGATCATGAACAGCTGTGCAATTTCCCTCCCATAAGATTCAGCCAGCAGGGTCTGTCCCTCAGTCCAGCAAACCCACTGCAGCTTTTCCTGGTGTACGCTTCATTAGGGATCCTGGAGTTGTATGTATTTAACACCTCGGCTTGCATGCTATGGAGAGAGCCCCTTGCGGATGCTAGCTTTTATAGAACATGTGAAGTCCTCCAGGAGGTACACGCAGATTCAATAATCCTCTCCACAACTTCTTCCTTGACTGAACTAAACATGATTTCATTTCCTGAGAGGTGCCAGTTCCCTCTGTTAGACCAAGTGCCACTACTTGTCCAGTTAATTAACAGCTTTTTGCTTTGAAAAGATAAAGGTCTCCCTTACACACGTGCAAACATGCACACATAATTTTTTGAGCCAGAAATCCACTCAGTAGCCATGTAGGCTAATCTGTTTGATGCTGTTGTTGCTTATGCTTCCTGGACTTGTGCTCCTGCTGACTTCCTTGTGAATGGGCAGTAGGAGTTCAGGGAATGGATCAGTTAGAAAAATTATCTCCTCTTTGTTTTTTCAGGGCTGCTTTTAGCTGTGAAGGCTCCCCTGTGCAGCACAAGGGGTAGCAGCATCCAGCGAAGTGGCAGAGCGGGGAGTAGAGCTGTGAGAACTTACCTGGCTGTGGAGACATTTATCATTTTTCACTGAGACGAGTATCCTCCACTGATCCTTAGATTTTAATTCAGTGTGTACAGGAAGAAATACCTTGCATTGAAGCTACTAGATGGGATAGATGCATGTAGCTCATTATTATCTCTTAACTTCTGCCATGTACAACAGTAACCAGACACTTTGGGGTGACAGTAGGATTGGGATATTGACTCCCCACTCCCAGTATTTTTCTCCATAGCTGTCTGCAGGAGTTACCAAATTTGAAGCGGCACCTCTTCTACTGCAGAGTAAGTAACAGGATTTCAAACATGATTGTGAAGCACAATACAGTTTCCAGTTACGCTTTGTTAACCCAGTGCTTATTTGTAGTTTGCATCTCTGTGTTTGCTGGTTGATTTTGTTTTTTGCTTGTTGTGTGGTTGGGCTTTGGGGTATTTTTGTTTGTTTTGTTTTCTTCTGTGGGCAATGTAGCTTCTATATACTTAAGGGAATAGAATTATGCTTCAAAAAATGTGTTGTAGTTTGTTTGGGTATTTTTCTGGAATTTGTTTATTTGTTTTTCCGGTTTTGTTTTGTTGTTGTGGTTTGAGTGGGTTTTGTTGTTGTTATTGTGTTTGTTTGGGGTTTTTTGGTTTTGTTTTTGTTTTGTTTGTTTGTTTGTTTTGGGGGAGGGTGCTTATGTTGTTTTGTTTTGTTTTGTTTTGTTTTCAGGATTATTGGTCATTTTGTAAAATTAATTTAAAGTATTAAAATTAAATTATTTAAAACAGTTCAGTTTCTTAAACTGAACAAAAATATTTACTCTTGAGACACAGAAGATTTTGCCAAGCTCTTGAAATTGCAGATTAGGTACTTTGTCACCTATGCTCTTCTCCCACAGTTTAGCTGTGCCAAGTGTTGACAGGACATGTGATAACAAAGTAAATGACGGACTGGTAAAGGAAGTTAATAATGGGGAATAATCTACCCTAAGATAATTGAGAGTAAAGGAGGCAATTGTAATTGAATGCAGGTGAGGTTGGAAGGGACCCTGGGAAGTCTCTGGTCTGAAGCCGCGTCCAGGACAGAACAGGTTGCTCAAAGTAACATTCTGTTGATTGTTGAACATATTTGAGGATACAGACTCCATAATCTCTCTGGGCAACCTGTGCCAGTCAGTGTTTGACCACTCTCAGGGTGAAAATATTCATTTATATTTAAGTCGAATTTCCTGTGTGTAAGTTTGTGTCAATTGCCTCTTCCTGCTGGGCACCACTGTTTCCCTCTGCTCACTTATGTCCCCTCATCAGGTGTTTACAAACAAAGCAGGTATTGAAATACTTCTATCTTCCTATAGGAAGAATATTCCAGCTTTTGTTTAGATTACTGTTAAATATAAGACTGAGGATAGGAAGATAGAGGAGAGAGAAGATGAAAACAGAATTTTCTGGAGATTAACTATTTTGCATAAAACAGTTCCTATTCTGAACTTTTTCTGAAGTATGGTATGACACATACAGGACCACATCACATCAAAATCCTTTATATTAAGTAAAATTTGTGTTTATTCCCTACTGAGACAGCTAGATCATGGCAAAAGCCATTACTGTTTTTATTAGCCTCATCTGAATAGCGTTGTAAAGGACACTTAGGGCTACCTTTTAATTTATGACCCAAATTGGGTTATAAGTTTGTGTGGAAAAAAACTGTCTATTTCTTTAACCCTAATAATTAGATATCACCAGCAAAGAACTGCAGAGATCATCCATGACTCTTCCCTTGAATTCAGATGCAAGGTGTGGAGCAGCCTCTTGTTTGCTTGGCTTTGAAGTGCAGTTGCATGTGGCCTGGAGGGCAAGATTATTTAAATGTTAATAATGTGTCCTGAAAATTTAAAGCAGCTAATATCCAGGATGTAATTTCCTCTTTTCTGCTTCAGTGAATTGCATTTGAGACCTTGTTGGAGAAAAACTGCCTCCTACAATGTAGGAGATGTGCCTCTACCTAGTACACAAATGGATGTAATGAAGAGAGAGTTTAAGTTTGCATTGGCTACAGAAGGCCATGATGGAGAGGGAGGTCATGGCTGATGCTCTGATTTTGCCTCAATGATTTCCCTCAGTGGCTGACGCAAGACCCTCCTGATCATTTTCTGGGAACAATGGGAAAAATACTGGGGCACTTTGATATTGTTGTCTCAGATGTCTTCCCAAAATTAAGGCATTCTCTTTCACTCTGTTTCATTTGAGAAAAGCCAAAATGCAAGTCTCTCTCCAAGGCTGGATAACTACAGGAAAAAGAGAAATATGCCGATGGAACAGTAACAGATATGAGTTTGTTCTGCAGCACCATACTGAAATAGCATGGGGACACTGAGAGCCCCTGTGTGAAATCTTTGTTCTGGACAGAGAAATAAAAGGTCCACATAACTAAGTTCTGTCTCCAGGCTCCATGCTCCGTGCAGCTAACCACACACTGCCAGGAAAAGGCAGGACAAACGGGCAGGCACTATGTGGATATATGCATATTGCACATGTACCTTGCTCATTTAACGTGTCCTCCAGTCCTTGCACAGAAGGGCTGTAGCAATTGCCTTGCCAATGGATTTTATTTTGGCTCTGTGAAGTGTGCTGACGTTGCCCCTTTTAGGTATTGCATTTGCAGTTATGTCTTCTATATGAACAATCCCTGCCTTATAAAGCATTGCCTTTAATGGTGCCATTGAGCATCCTGAGGAAGGAAGCTGAAATCTGAATAGGCTGCTCATCCCATAAAATTTGCCTCTTGGCAAGACTGTGATGGTAAGTTTGAATTTCCATTAAACCTGTTATTCTTATTAGATGGGTTTATAGGAGGTCACAATCTTCATGATTGTCACTTCAACTCTTAACTGACAAGACTTTGACTGTCTTTCACATCACAAGAGTGAGGGGAAAGATGAAGAGAGCTGCTAAAGAGATTCCCACACAGAGGTAACCGGGGGACAGCTGACATGAAGAGACTTGTCTTTTGATAGGTACTATGCAGGTTACTATCATGTGCTTCTTTAAAATTCCTCTATTCTGTGAATGTATGCTAAGAAAATTGAATGATGGGCAGAACAATTCAGTAGCTTGAGTGAAGTTGGCAGTTTTCCATATGCTACAGTATTTGTAAACATCCATATTGATGAAAGAAATGTGAATAATATTGCTGGATATTATGCTACTGTTACAAAGTGCTCTTGGTGGTAATTAAAGAATTGCATACATGTAAATGATCTTAAAGCTGGCTTAAAATTAAGCTAGAGGTCTACAGCAGAATGATGTCATTTTGGATTGGTGCCACTCTTAAGAGATGCTTATCCACTAACATCCAGTCCGCAGAATTTCACCAGCACAGTAAAAGGGTTCTTTGTGCTTAAGAAATTACCACATAGATAAATGATCACAAAAAGTTATTTTCTCTTCATTTGTGATATATTCTGCCAGAGGGAAACAATTAAAGCTGTTTCTAATAAAAAGCAGGAGTCCACCACTGTGGATTGATTTCTATTACCAATTTTAATCATCATTTAAACCAGCAAACAGGAGATTTAGTTTTAAGTAATCAATTTCAATCTTGCTTTGCATTTTTACTTATCAGTCACCTTTCTAAAGAAATATCGGACCTTCCTGATTAGTAACCACAGGAACGTGTTGATTTTCACCTAAACACAACCTGTATGTTAAGGTATTTATATTATATACATTTAGGCAGTGTATAGCCTGATGTACCTTTAGTCAGGTTGTGATTACATAGCAATTCAGAAAAAATACAAAAGATACATTTACTATTTACCTTATTATGATTATGCTCTTATTTGTGTCTCTTGTCAAGATGCAGTTGGGTGGAACTTGCAACTGCAATTAAAAGCACAAACCCAACATTATGAAGTTGTTTATTTTAGTTAAATTAAACTACCTTAAATAGCTGGTTACTTAGGGAAAACATTCATTTATTGAAATGCGGTTTAAAACTAATTGATTCATTAAACAAAGGAAGTATTGTCCATGGCTAACAAATTGTACTAATAGTTTCTGATCATCATGTCTGTCATGATTTTAGAACTACCAGATCTCATCCTGTTACACCTCATTTATATTTATGGATTGGAAGGGGATAAGCTATCCAGTTTTTCAGCAGCCAAAAATTTCTCAGCTATGAATAAATTAGTCACTGAATTTAAGTAACTAAACAAAGAGAAATGCAGAAAATATCATCCCTGCAGTTGCAGAAGAGGCTAAAGCCTTTTAACTAGTTCAGTACCTTCACAGATTAGATTTAGAATTCCGTAAGTCCTGCATTACCTGGTTTAGTGGTTTGCCTTCAGAAGGTCACATGTATTATGGAGATATTTTTATTTAATACAAATAATTTCATGAATTATAAAAAATGTGGGTAAGGATGTGAGCTGTCAGTATTTAAGTTTTAATTTTGTGTATATTTACTAAATTAGGAATCTGATTTGAACATAGGCTTCCACTCTGGAATCCACCTCAGAGAGTTATGCAAAAATACAGAAGCAGTCACCCACTGACCAGTGGCCTGTTGATGCAGATTATTACAAAGAGCAAAAGCCATCTTGCAGCTGGATTATGAGACCCATCTTAAATGAAATAATGTTAATTATGCATCTAAGGTATGAGAGAACTGCCACTGGACTGATACAGGTAAAAATATTATTAAAGGATGCTAAATCCAGTTGAGAGAGAATGTCAGCATGGCACAGAGGTGCTGAACTAGTCTGCTGATTCAACCTGACAGTCAGATCAGGCAGGCTGGCTCATTAACTCAGAAGTATAGAATACTGAGGTTTTCTTTGAGGCAAGGGAGAGAGAAGAAAGGACTCAGAGATCCTGCAGGCAGAAGCCATAAGAACAGTCAGTTCAGGAGAGACTTGAGGACCAAAGCTTATGTTTATGAATACATTTCTGCCTGCAGCCTTTTCCTTACTGGAAACAGGAAGACAGTTTACATCCAAACTCTGTGGGAGGGACAGGTATGTAGACGGGTCTGAGTGCTGATCATAGCTGGAGAGCCCAGCTGCCCAGGGCCCAAAGCATACTTTGGTTGGCAGCACCACACCACTCCTGCTGTCCTCTGCTGCTTCTGGTGATCTCTCTTGAGGCTTGAGAATGCTCGTGAGTCCTCCAAAAGTACAGGGGAGCTAAGGGCTGCACACCCACAGCCCTGTAGCAATAGAACCAGTGGTGACATTGTCTACCTACAGTTGAGTCCTTGATTGCCCACAGCAGTGTTGTGATAATTTGCTGATAATTTGGAACACAGTTTTCACAGGCTGTGTTCTGGCTCTTCTAGAGACAGTAGTTTTAGGGCATGTCAAATATAGATGTGGAATGGCAAAAAAATCAAGGTGTTCGTATTCTCTCTCTCTCCCTCCTAAAAACAGTTATGTTTTGGTTGTTTTTTGTTTGTTTTTTTTTTTTTTAATCGAGGAAATTGATAGACAGAATAAAGCTGTGTATGCCTGACTCACAGATGACACATTTCACACAGAAATGTACTTTGTTTCTGTTACTCGTTTAGAAGGCTATTAAGTCCAGAATTGTTTTGGGGAGCTTCTTTGTTGCTTCCCAGTAAGAAAAATGGGCTAAAAGATATTTTGAAGCGTGCATTGAGAGGTAAGAGCATTTCAGACCACAGAAGGGCTGTTCCCTACTGTAGACCCATGGTCACATCCATCCAGGCAGCACAAGAATGAGAAGAGACTATTGACTATCTTGTTTTCAGACCTCAGCTCTTAGCTCAATCCTGCAGCTTTGGAGCTGTCTGGGAGGATTAACAAGGGCCAAGGTATTGATGGATTGCATCTGACACACTGCAAAGGAGATTACTTTCAGTCCTTTCTCACAACAGCGATCCTACAAGATACTGCGGAGTCCATGGAAGCAACAGGATGTCTGACTTCCAAGAAAGATAAATTTCCTTTTAATTCGTTGGGTCACAAAAATCTCATAACTCAGTGTACCAAGGTGTTGCAGTGTTGGAGTGCTGGGGCACAGGAGCAAGGGTTGAATTGTTAAAACCATTCTGGTACTTCATTCAATAAGTGATCTGAGGGGAAAAAAAATAAAGAAAAAAAAAAAAGCAAGCCTAACAGGAAAAAAGAAGGAAGAGAGGCCTGAAAGAAGAGCAAGAATAAAAAACAACTTAGGGGACTGGGCTGGAAGAAGATTAGCTCTTCAGCTGCATCTAGGCCAACAAAACTTAAGCATGTGATTTCTTGTAATAACAGGTGATTCAGTGAGAGTAGCTGAATTCATCTTGTGGACTTGCAAGATAGTACACTTTGCTAGACAAGGCCTGTATTTTTATGCGATTTCAAAAACAACAGAATTTTTATTCAAATTGACACACAGCCACATATTGCATTCTGTATTATTCATTATCTTTTGCATGGAAAATGATTACTTCACAATTCTGAAATGTCTATTAAATCATTCAGATATTTTTGTTAAATTTCTGCACCTTTTAAATTATTTTATCTTAGCCAGAGGATTTTAAAATATTGTTCTTCTTTTACATCACTTGTTTTGATCATAATGTGATAAAAAACTCAAATTTAGTCCAATTCAGGGACCATTCATTACACTTTTATGAAGTAAAATAGATGCCCAACACCAAATGATGACTTTTGACAAAATATTTCAATAATGTAGTTTTTGGCATAGGCCCCCCACAATGAACACTAGTGTCACCACATATTCTCAAATCTGATGATGAAAATTCTGCTTTCTATTTAATATTTGCATGTCAGAAGTCTGGAAAGACTCTGGGGACCTTTTCAATAGGATTCTCCGCATGTGGACAGAAAAGCAAATGAGAAGTTCTACAGGTGCAGAACCTGCTCAGGGGAAGCTTGTCAGACCTCTCCTGACTGAAGGGAATAATTCAGGTTTAGACACTGCCAAAACTATAGGAAGAATGAGCAAAAATGGTAAAGTAGTAAAATAAGATAAAGACAGCCAAAAGAATATTTCAAAGTTAGGATGAAATCAAAAAGGTGCTGTGTACCCATGCTTATCTCTTGGGATAACAACTGGTCTCCACAACAGTTCTTTTGATAACTGTGTTGGCAAAGTCACTCCTTTGCTCCCCTACACCCATCACAAGTAGAAGCGAAGAAAAAGGATGTCATCTGTTATCTCCTGGCACCACTTCCCTGAATGACATCTTTAGTGTAGTGCGAGTCATGCCAGCATAGCAGAACTGCTGGGGAACACAACTGGTTCCAAATTCCTTTCTGGACACAAATCTTTGTTGTGTGGACTTAGCCTAGGACATTGGGCTTTGTCATCTCAGCAAGCTGGGCAAAAATAAGGCATGTATCCCAAATGCATTATTCAGTCTTGAAGGCAGCTGGTGTGCTAAAATAAAAGCCTTTGTTATTCCTATGAACACTCTTCCAAGAAAATGGACTGCTATTCCTGAATTAGGACGAGCATCAGAAGCTCTAGTGATTTACACTTCTGTCAGGCCTCTCATCCAGAAGGACTGTTCACAGACTTACATTCATTGATTTACCTCTTTTAGGCCAAACATTATATTTTTAGAAAAAGGCTTCTATCAACTATGGGGTCGATTTTGGCCAATATTGACACTGTGAGCTGATCCCTCCAATGCTCATTCAGAACACTACAGAAGAGTATATCCATATGTCTCAAACTACAGGTAGTTTATTAACCACTTACGCTCAGCTCTGGCTGCAGTACAATATGTCAGTTGCTTAACACCAACAGTGTCTACTGTTTCTGCCAAAGGGAAACCAGTACAGGATATGTGTGAAACTGCAGAGTGAGTATGGGTAGGGATTACAAATTTACCTACACTGAGCTGAACCGAACTGAAACACCAGGGCTGTCCCTGTCTTCTTGTGAACAGTACCATCTTCTTAGGTTTAGGAATGGCATGCAGAAGACCAGGGCTCCCAAAAACTATGAAATCAGAGAAAGAGTAGACTGGATAAAAAGACTGTAGAATTCACACAAATAACACAAAATAGTTTTTGAAGTATCTTATTGCTGACCTCAAAAAAAAAAAAAAAAGAAAAAGAAAAGGGCATGCAGGGAATGAAATATGTTGGGATGGAGTACCACTGAATCTGAGCTTTCAGGAAAGTAGTGCCCTGCCACCGGTCATCACCTGTGTTGGTTCTCCAGCATTCATCAAAGGAAGGGAAAATGTCTGCATTAAGGTGACTTCAGGTCTTCAGTTTTATAAGGTGGCACCATTACTAAAGAAACAGGCATCTTCCTGCAAGGGAAAGTTAAAATTAAAGAAGATGTTTATCCTTTCTGACTAATATTCCCCAAAGGACTGTAAAAATGGTAGGAAAAGTTCAAATCTGTGTATTCGCTGAATACTTTCTTGGACTCACATTTTCCCTTCTTGGGTATATGGTAGGTAGAAAGGTTATGATGATTAGATGGAAAATATCGGTCATGCTGGTCATCATAGCAATTGGAGAATATAGACAAGTTAGATCAATATCTACTTGATCTTCGTTGTGGGACACGGTTAGAGTAAAACAATTCAGCTACACAATGTAGACATGGGCTTAAAACAGTGAAAAATTCTGCCATCACCCTTCTCCCTGTTAAGACCTGACACTTTCTGTGATTCCTAATGTCCCACTAGCCCCCATGTCCACATCTGTCATGACAGGGAGTCCTCTGCAGAGAGCAGTGGCTGCCTACCACTGCTTTGAAAAGAGTCAGGCTAACAGAAAAGTGGAGGCTCATCACTCTGCAATGGAAATGAACACTATCTGAGAAACTAGCTTATGTAAAGGTTGATTCTTACAGGAGTCTTTGCTGTCATCATTAATATCACCAGACTGGACTGACAACAGCTCAAGGCAAGCGTAGGTGGAAGGTAAACAATGAGTCTCCCTCAAAGCACATGAGTTAATAAAGCTTTTGTTACACCTTGATTCATTGTCTAGTTGGGAGTCAAGACTAGTTATTAAACATTTCAGAGACAGAAAGGATTGCTATGACAACAAAGTATGAATAATTCATCTAAAGGGGAGAGGGGACATGCAATAATAGAACAATTGCTAAAATTCCTCTTAAAGGATTTGTGTGCATCAAAACCAATAATAAAAAGGAAGAGTTTCAATCTATGCTGTCTCACTAACTGCAGCTTAAAACACATCTGTCATCGTTGGTGGCTTGCACAATACAAGTTAGAGTACAAAATCTACAGCTTCTTACTTCTTACAAATAGAGAGCAGAGGCACAAGAAAACAATCAGAAAACATCTCTGAAAATGGATGTTTTGGGTATCTGGACTTGGTTAATTTTTTTTTTTTTTTCCTATCTTTCTGTGATTCTGTGATAAAGGTTGAAACATGGAAGTCAGTGACATGACCCAAAATACAGTAACATACTATAAAGTAATGTTCTTTAGACCAAGATCTGTTTCTATGAGAAGTTACTAATCTCTTCCAGAAGAATTTTAAAAAGTGGGGCAAAAAGTTATTTTAATGCAAGAATGAAAGTGGGCTCATTGTTTACGTTGCTTTATTGTATGTACCGTTGCAATCTCTTACCAAGAAGGCTTTTGCTTTGCATTTTGTTCCTTTCTCTTTAACGCACAGCACATGCATTTTTAATAAAGCATGGCAAATCTTACTAAACATATTTATTTTTTAAAAAAGCTGGTTCACCTTTTCTTTCAAATAAAGATAGCAATCTGCAAAGAAATCAAATACCGTACCCCTACACGCACATCCCCCCCTACCCGGCCAAAAATCTACCCTAGATTTATTGACAAAAGAAAACAGGATAGCCAGCAGCAATGGAAGCTTCTCTGGGCTGCTGTTGTCCCTCTAGACCTGAAGGAGCAGCTGTTTTAGAGACTGGTCATGCTGACAGTTCAGGCTTTGGTCTCCCTTCTGGTACCACAGAGGGATGCGTAACCTGTTTTTACCATGTATTCACATGCAAGGCAACCTGGATGAGATCAATACCATGTAAAAACCATTTTGGCTGAAATAGGAAGAGAAGGTCACCTGTTGTTTTAAAGACAGTAGTATACAAAGGGGATTGGCAAAGAAAAAAAAAAAGAGAGAAGGAAAAAAAAAAATGACAAAACACTAAGATTTTTTTTCCCAGTAGAAACTAGCTCTGAAATTTTAAACTTTAAGATTTCTCCATGTCTCTGACTAAATAAATAAATAAAATACAGCATTATGGATTAGAGACTTTAAAATCGCATTTGTATAACTTAAAGTGGATTTGAGTGATAACACAAATGGGTGATTAGTTTAATAAAGTTTAATATCTGGTAATGTTTTGAGAAAATTAATTAGGACAGCCTTTCTCCTGCAGTATAAAAACCAGTGACTGTGGCTGCATTGCTATGTTATTATACTCAATAAAAATGTCCTTAGGATTTTTAGCATGTGAATTAAGCACACACTTCTGGCAGCTAAAGTGATGAGAAAGAAGGTCAGAACTACTTTATCTGCTAAATGATCCAGGAACGGAAATAGATCTACACAATGGGCCTGAAAAATCAACTTTGTAGAAAGTCTTTAAGCTCATAGTCATGATTCCTGATAGATCACTGGGTTTTTTCTGTCTTTGTTGTTGTTTGTTTTGTTTTGCCTTTTTTTTTCCCAGTGTGAACTTTTATAGAAGCTAATGTGATTCATTCCAAAGAAGCTCTCAGATTCAAAATACTAATCTCTAGAAGTCAGATGTGGACTTACTGCAGCATTGAACTCCAGATGTAAGTTATACTCTGCCTACCTCAACATGGCTTTTTATGTGCTTTGTGTTTATCACATTTTACCTTCAGTCTTTTCCCCTTGTATCTTGAAACAAGTTTTAAAACTCCTTCTCCTTTAACTTTTCCACATGTTAATTACTTCTTGCCTTCCCTTCTTCCTTGCACAACAGTTTTCATATGCTCTCTAATGATGGTTTAATTAAATGAAGTAAGGTTTCACTGAAAAAAATGAGAGAAGAAGAGCTAATTGGTCTTTCCCATTTGCAAGGCAAGCCAGCCTGAGCTCAGGAGGCAGCTAATACCAGAGTTCCCCCGCCTGCAGCTGCAGCAGGGGTGTGAAGCAAAGTACATGACTTTATGAGAACAGAGCATAACAGGGTTATCTGGCCAGGGAATTCAGCTCCTGTTGGCTGTGGAGTTCATGAGACTTCATTTGTGATATGGGAGACCCAGGAATTGTTGGCGTAACAAGATCAGTGTCTGAGATGCAATTTCGTCACTGTTTTGTGGGGGCTCAGAAAAAGGTAAGATGTAATTACAGAAAGTTAAGCACATTTTTGCAGCAGTGGATGTAAGACAGAAGTCCCATCTGTGCATGGACTGAGTCACTGCATAATTTGGTTCCCACAGGATGGAGTTCTAAATTATAATCAGGTTATCCATGTGCTTCAACAGCTGAACTTGGGTAGGTAGATTTTACAGGTACTAGCAGAAATGTGAAATTGGTTCTCCTCTTTTCATTGCTTTACCTGTATGCTCCCAATGAAGGATGCGCTACCTGGCCCAGATTCAATCACCTTCCAGAGTCCTGCATTCCTGAAACTCCAAAATGCCAGTTGCCTCTATGGGTACTTCTGTAATTGCACATCTATAATTCCTAGTGTCTGACAGGAATGAAGGTGTCAAAATATCAAGCAGAAAGCTCACTCTAGGGCTGGTCTTAAGCTCAAGGAAGGTGTAAAACTTACTGATTTCAATAAGCTGTGAAGGAAAACAACTTATCTGCAAAATGACCAGAAAGAGAAAAATGTGAAATTGCACAAGCCATGCTGACCTAATGATATTTACAGCCCAGTCTTGCTGTCAGAATATTTAGATAGTTCAGGGCAGCACTTGAAAGTTATTTGTGAATTTGAAGCCAATATCAAATCTGTCTGGTTTATTTGGAAGTGCTGTTGATCTACAGGATTATTTTATGGGAAGAAATCAGAAAAAAAAAATGTGTCAGTTCCCATTTTGCTGTGTTAACTCTAGATGATGTCAGTCAACATTGCCAGTAATGCCATGTAATCTTGTTGATGCCTTCTAAAAATGCCCTCTAAAACTTGTACAATAAGTAACACAATAATGAAAGCAGTGTCCTTCTGTTCCTTTTTTCTTCATATTCCCTTAAGTACAGACGAATCTTCCTGCCTGTTGTGAAGCAGTTGCCATACTTTTTACTGCAAATATGGAATGTTACACTTGCTCACAACACATTTTTTCAGGTCTCTTTATTTCTCTCTCTTCTTGGAAATTTTGGCCAAGTTTGTCAAAAATAAAAACCCAAAGTTTGGGTTATATTTGCATAGATCTGAACATCCAGCAGCTTCCATTAATGTCAGTTAGAGTACTCATCTCTTAGTAATTTAGGTCAATTTTACATAGGAATGCAACTCTGAACACGTATATATGTCTGTATTTATCTCTCTGTCTATCTATCTATCTATGTTAACTGCTGTTTAGAATTCTTATTTCTATTAACTGGTTGTTGGGGTGCGGGAGTTACCTCAGAAGTGAGTAAGCTGCATACTGAAGGGAAAAAGTAGAAGTTTTTCTAACTATGGAGGTGAAAACGAAAAAAAAAAGAAAATTAGTGTAATGAGCCCCATTAAAGGGGTTGTAGAAAATCACAAGGGTTGTGCAGTTCATGAGCATAAGGTAAAGATTAAAACAAAGAATGAGAGCTTACGGACTTGGAACCTGTGGAGCCCTGATTCAGTCCCACAGGGAGCAGAAATGCTCTCTGTGTAGTGAGAGTTCTTGGTACTGTGCAGAAAGGACTCAACTCCTACATTTACAGTCCTAAAATTACATTTGGCCCTTTGAAGGCAACTGTGAGGCTGATGTGGCCCCCAGTGAAAATGAGTTTGACACCCCTGGGCTAGAGGTTTAGGTCAGCTGCCAGGACACAAATGTTCCATGTGCCAATACGGTCTTTTCCACCTCATACTTTGAACAAAACTTGAAGCCTAAAAGACTGAAAGCCACAGCTATATTACACACCCAGGACAGAAATGCTCATGGGATGTGTCTTAGTTCCTCAAAATAACTGGGCATTTGCTCACTGAAATTCCCAAATGACATTCCTACCGTCTTGTGTTGGAAGTCAGGCAACCACAGAGCCAGGATCTCTGAGCAGGAGAAGGGGGAAAAGAGACTCAGGGCAAACCTACAGCAGTTGTTAATAAGCTTGTCTGACATAAATTATGAGAAGCAGAACTGGAAGAAAAGCAAGGTGCTTTTCAAAATCACACACTGATCAGAGAGGACTATAAGCAAATAGGTTTCCCAAACACTGATTAGTGAGTGTTCAGTGAATGTTAGGATCAGTTTTTCTGTGAATATTTGTTCACATTTGAGTGTGAATTCAAATTAAATTGTTTTCTTTGCAAGCCATTTGTGTCTGCCTTTCACAATCATTTGAGTGCTTACTATGTAAGGCAAATGTCAAGCTGAAATACACAAATATTTACTGAGAGAATATTTCATGTAGTGTAAAATTTTCTATTTAGATTTTGTGCCGGGATGAAGAATTACGTAAATCATCCAGACACCAAGAGGCTGAGTTGAATAACAAAGCATCAGTGCATGAACTGTGAATGGGAAATCAGTGGAACAAACTCATTGCAAATGATCTGTAGGCCAGGAACAAATTTGCTGATGATGGTCCTATCTAATCTCTAACTACTAAACTTGAGATTTTTATAGTCTGGATGATGACAGTTTCCCAGAGAAAGGAATGCATGTACAAGCTTGGAAATACTTCTCGTCCTTTATTTATTTGCTCATGTCTGCAAATGTACAGGATGACATCCTACTGAAGTGTCCTACAGAAACTCGTTGCCAAGAGCAGTTGTCTCCATCCTTTAAGATATTCTGACTTGCTCTATAGTCAACCTGCTTGGAGTAGGAATGTTGGACTAGGTGGCTTTCAACATCAGCACTGTTATCTGTTCTTCAGTTCCTCCATTTGTCCTCATGTTCAACTTCATTGCATCAGATGCTCTGCTGATGAAGATCTGTGCATTTCAAGTCAAATTTGGTTGAGCCATTGCACTTTTACACCAGAGAAGAATTGTTGGCATGAATGGGAGCCCCTAGGAATAAAGCCTGTGGCAATTGATCCACCATTGCCCATCCCTTTGGGTAGTCCCAGCCGCAAACCTAGCACTGTATGTGCTGCTGTTGTCATTGTGAACTCACGGTGCTTTACTCTCACAATGCACAGGTGCAACACTAATGAACCAGCATGGATAGTAATGATGTACCACCACTAGTTTTTGTATCTTGCATTCTTGTTCAGGAAGAAAACGTTTAGCAGACCCTCTTTGGTGGAAATCCACGTAGTGCCCAGATCAGACTGAATTCTCCCTATATCCCTAGAGCACACAGTCACTTGAAATACGCTTTACTTCAGGATATACAAATCAGCCTAATATTTCTAGTAATTTTTTATAGGCACAAGCTGAATTCTTGCTATTTTAGTTGTTGTATTTCTGGAAATCTAAGTCATTTTGTCATTTGCCTGCTGGAAGAATACCAAAAAAAAAAAAAAAAAAAAAAAAGCACCATAACCAGAAAGGGAAACCAGACTAAATTGTGGATTAGTCGTTTTTAAAAAACACATTCATCATGGCCACTCTTGTTCATTTTTAAATTGTGTCAACATGTCATGCTTAATAAAGCATGCTGCAAGCTAATAAAGGAATACAATAGAGCTACTTGAGTTAGCTGATCCTATAAAAAAAGGCAAGATATTTAAAGAGGGGAAAGGAAAGAATTAGCTTTTTAATATCCTGCTTGTATTATGCTACATGCATTTATCAAAAGATGAGAGAGGTAACTTAAAACTCAGCAAGTAGATGCAAAGACATAGATGTCCTACTGTGATTTTAATTCAGTGCATAAATATCTAAGAGGGGAAAAGGTAATTTAGAGGTACCAAGGTAATGTATTGAACAGTTAGCATTGTAGGAAATTATTAGAAGGTAAACCAAAGGAAGATGAATGGGGAGAAGAAAAACTATTTTGTTATACCAAGCCATGATAGCTGTGCTCATGATCTAGTTGCTGGTCAGTGTCTGTTCTCAAAATAAGGTTGTTATGACTGGATTGCTAGGCATAATTAGATGCTGTGCCATGTCATAATTGAATCTACTGATTTATATAGGTCTGGCAAAGGGCTTGATGAACTGAGCTTGTAGGAGAAGAATGGGAACAGTGACCTAATTCATTATGTTACTGCCTTCCTCTTCCTCACCAACCAGAAGTTCTGTGGCTTCATTTTTTATATTATGATTCAAATTCAGTATCAGTTACTAATAACAAAACACACAGGGGAAGAGGGAGTCATAGTACCACTCTGTTAAAGATTGCATCTTCTCAATGTGTAATTAAATAGACTATATTTCTGAGTGCCTCTTGCAAGCACCCCACTAGATGTTAGAAACCCTGTGAAAAAAGTAATATTGGAGAAGTACCATTATGGCAAATATCTCTTTTATCAAAAACCCAAGATGCAGGGTCCAGGGATCTCAGACAGCCATTGCTACCAGACATCAGCTGGAAACTGAATTTCTAACTCATCTGCTGCCATGGGTTCTGGGTCATCACTATTCAACCTGTTGCAAAGAACCTTTAAGAAACCTTGACTAAGAACTGTGGTATACAACCAAAACCTGCTTGTCTCTACTAAGATATCATGAGATTTGCAAGGTGAAAGGAGGTGTGTAATTTACCTTTGTCCTCATTGTAGACAACTTGGTGGAAATTCAGGATAATCAATATAGCAAGGTTATGCTTCGACTCCTCTGTATCTCCCCAGAGCAGTTAGGACATACATATGAGAAAGGTCTTTAGAGATAAAAGAAGCTTGTAAGGTGAGAGCTTTGATCTCAGGGGATTTAATGACTTGGAGATTGTTCATGATAATAACTATGAGCACTCTACAGAAGAGAGCACATTTCTGTAGTTATTTAAAGGATTGCTTCCTTCTGCCATTTGTTTTAATTGCAACCTACAAAATCGCAAGTCATTTGCAACATATTAATGACCATTTATCTGAGTGAGCAGCTTAGAAGATGAGATTATGTACTTAAAAACCAGTAACTGAGAAAAGAAGCAATAGAGAGGGGGTTTAAATTGCTGTTTGTTTGTTTGTTTTGTAAGAATATGAAAATGTTTTAATATTGTTAAAGGGGTTGCCCATACTAGAGAAGGCACAAAGAAGGAAATAACAGTGTTAAGAACCAGTTGTTTGAATGGAAGGGACCAAAGAGAGCCACAATGATGAAAAAATATATGACCAGCTTTTTCAGAGCAGCTTCCCACTTCTAAAACAGGAAATTATGTGAAGATTGATAGAACCTCCCAAGCTGATCTTCAAAAAAGCACACAGCAAGTCAGCAGTGATGGGAGCTATTCTTAGCTCATGTCTTGGTTATATGTGATTGTTGAGGAGTTTGAAAAGAGGCAAAGCTCTCCCTTCAGTTCCTAGTGATGGGAACCACTCTCTCCATAGGCATATTGCGGCATTTTAGAGAGATCCTTAGAGAGATTAAATGTCTGAGTGAGCACAGAAAGAAAGGTGCTCTGACTCAGCCCCAATATGCATTGCTGTTATCTTTTTTAAGGATCTATCCAGGTCTTTTATGGGAAACTACAGGAAGAAGTAACTTCATACTCCTAAATGAGATACCAGCAAAACTCTGGAGTGTCGGCTATGTCTTGTCTGTGTTTCTTACCTGTAAATTGTTGCTAACATAATTTCGAACAAATGGTATCTGATTTGTTTTGTTCATGCATACATAGCAGTGGTCATTAAGAAGTCATCATCTCCCCATCCCTGTCACACAGTGTTGTTAGAAATAATGTTGCCATTCTCTGCACTATAACTAGTAGGCTGTTTCAGGTTAGTATATAAATGATATTTTATGAAATGGTAGCTTTTGTAGGGCATGTATGCATGTGTGTGTGCACGTGTGTCCATGTGGTCATAATAACTACTCATAACAACTGCATAGCTTCCTGTACAAGAATCAAACAGGAAAAATATAGATGCAAGAGGGTCCTGTTTCTGCTCAGAGTTCCAGTCCTGGTGAACTGTGATGACTATTTATGGTGCACAAATTGCTCTTCTGAAAGAAGAGAGAAAATAGAAATTAGCAAGACCTGCATTCCAAGTATGAGTCAAATTTTTACTGGCTGACTGTATCATTTGTTCACTGTCTACAAAAGGAGATCTACAGTACACACCCATTAACTATGGAATATCTTCTTAAGTACCAATTGCAGTTACAGTATTAGAAACAATTTGCATGGCTCTAGGGAAGAAACACCTTGCAATTCAGAAAGCATAATTTGCTTAGAGACAGCCACGTGTGAAAGTAGTCTTAAGTTTTAACTAACTTGGAAGGTTTCAAACACATTATGGCAGTGAAAATGCAATGAACGGCAAATGCTTATGGCCAGTCAATGGGAGAACTCTCCAATGAGCTCATTCAAGAACCTACTTAAAAATTTATGACACAATTAAAAAAAAAATCCAAACAACAACAACAACAACCCCCCATCCCTCCAAATAGCTTTGGGAAGGTTCAGAATAAGAAAAGGAAGTAAAAATCTTTTAACAAAGAGCTTTTTCTTTGGAACAGCGGCACTATACGTTTTGAGTAACTTTTTGTGAGACTGATTGGAAAAATGCAGTTTGAGATAGATGAGGAATATTTGTTCAGGGGAAAAGAGACAAAAAGCAAAAGCTGATGGGTTTTTCTCTGCACAAGGGAAAGTTTCAAGGTGACTCAGAGAAACATTCAAAATGATAAAGGACTTGGTTAAAGCTGAAAGAGATAAACAATATACACCAATGAGGAGTTCAAAACTCAGCTTTATAATAGCCTCTGAATGGATTTAGTGTTATGTGGGCTTCAGCTAGGAAATGTGGGGTTGCTGGACAGCGGGAGTGCCTATCAGTAATTAATTTCTTGGTTTAAAGGTGCAACCTACCCAGAAAAACCTTTGCTGTTTTTAATGAAAACAGTTGTAGCTAAGAACACAGATGAAGGAAGGAAGGTTTTTATTTATTTATTTAAATGATGGCTTTGGAGAGAGAAATTAAACACAGTAGGTGGAAAGATCTTGCATAGATGTGAATTGATCTTGTGTGCCCCTGTGCTGACGGAGAAATGGTCAAACTGGTTGGATTAAATAGAAAAAAATAACCTCTCCATAAAGTTCATGGGATAGCTGAAAAGGTTCTTTTATTTAAAAGCCTGAAATATTTTTCACTTTGGCACAATTTTTGTACTTTTGTCTTCTAGCTAGGATAAAGTTTTCAGTACTGAAAATATGGATTTATTGTTACCAGGTAATTTTCTTGAAGCATTTTTGGACAGAACTCAAAGGATCAAAAATCTTTTGAGCTAACTTTTACATTGGGAAACTGCAAACATTTGGAATATTGGTAAACTTAAACATTGCTATAGTAGCTTTTGGCTGCTTTACAGAGGTTTAGAAGAATGATTACCTTTATTTTAAAGAGCAGAAAAAGGGATGCATAGAATTTGTGTGACTTGCCCAAAACACAGAAAACTACAACCATAAAGTCTATTTCCCCAATCATCCAGTTTAAAACATGGAACTCTGACATAGCAAAGGAAGTAATTTTAAAGTAGAGAGGAATTCCCCTCTGTGTTGGCCTAAGGAAGGCTGGAAAAAATTTAGAGCAGGCATAAGGAGCAAATTGTCTGGGTAAATGCTCTTGGCATGTTTACACTGCAAATGAAGGTGTGTTCATGTTCTCTACCAACAACCTTGGTAAGAACAGTAGTAAAGACAAAGGGCTTTGCTACCATTCCAGCTGTTACTTTAAACCTTGTGGGAAGAGGGTTGTTGTCTACTTGCTAATAGTAGTTGATGATGTATGACACCCATCCTTGATGGTAGCTATCCTCAAGACATGATACAGTCCCTCTGAAGCTGACTCTCCAGATATGACCATGGGCTCAGTGGGGAGCACAACAACTTTGCCTGCATTAGCAAATACTGAGACCCAACAGAAGCAGGTTCAGGGAAATGAGTGGTTCATGTTGTTACCTCTGCAAAACACACATTTTCAGAGGTGTGGTGAGAGAGGAGGGTCATTTTGCTGTAGCTCTAGTCTGGTCCCATGAACTGAATGCCAACCAGAAGCTGGAGGATATTTGATGAGTTCCTGCAGCACGTCTCCTGATTTAGTTTCCTCTGCAGGTAATTTAGTTTGTACACACCACGACAGTTCTGTGACATGAAGCAGAACATACTAAGTGGGGGTGGTCTGAAGATTCACTTCAAAAGTGCACCTTGCTCCAAACTAAAACACGAGTGTAGAAACACCCAGAAGCCACTCAGGACTGCAGCTTTAGAATGTGCACTTCTGAGCCCCATTTCTTAGATACTGTAAGTCAGTATACAGGACTTAAGGTATTTTATACAGAGAACAACAATTTGTCCATAATTGCTGCAGACCTCTGAGAACAAGGGCTGGTATATATATCCCTAGGATAGTTAACAGCGACTTCTGCCTAATGCTAAGGAACATGACATCATCCTTCAACCTGATTTGGGTACCCTGGGATGTGGGAGAGAAAAGGTCCACATGTATGACATCTTAGTGGAGTAGGACAAAACAGACTTTAACCTGTACCTTTAATTTGTTAATTCTGTAAGGATTATAACTACAAAGTACAGAACAGAGTTTTATGACACAAATTCTCTGCTGTGAAGAGTTCTGCACGTTCAAACGTTACCCAGTAAAACACAATAACTAAATAGATCATATTTATCTGGAAAGTAACTACAGCAAAGTTTTAGACTACTTTTCTGTATTACTGAAGTTGTCAGGTCTCCGTAGAGCACTTGTCATGTCAAGCATTGCAACAGTGGATTGAGGATGGAGGGCTGCTAGCTGCATTGAGATGCAATCTGAGAAGCAGCTAAACAAACTTTGACTCAACAGTGCAGTAGCACTTTTTATTTCATGTAGAAAAGTTGGATGGAGTAAAATTGCACTAAGGATTTGAAACTGCCCTCCTCAAGCTGAAAAGTGAAGGAAAACAGAATCAAAATCTCACCTTTTTAAATTATGGCTGTACATACCATTTTGCACCAGAATATGTGGTTATTGCTCTGGGGTTGACTCCTCTTCCAACAACAAAGCTCTTGACCCCTCCTGAGACTTATGGAGAGTTGGACACAAGAGACTAGCCTGCAGGTGGGACTTCTGGTTTCTAGATCTTGACTCTGTAAAGGAGACTAATCCCCTAAGAATTTCTGCTCCATCCCTACTTCCTAAGGTTTCCTGTTCAGTGGTGACTTGGAGCATCTGAGACATGGATGCTGGCAGAGCTCTTCTTCAACTCAAAATGTTTTAAATTCAACATTTTTGTAGCTAAAGAAACAACTTTGTTGGTGTTCAGATTTCTCTCTCTGCAAGACTCTTGGAAATGTATGCTCTTTGTTGCAAATAGACTCATTCTTTCCCCTTCATTTAAAAATTTCCCATGCATAGATCAGGTGGTCAAGCTCTCATGTCTCTTCTTCACTTTGAAGGCAATCACCATGCTTGACTACTGACCTTTTGAGGTGAGTAGCAAGGCAGGATTATATCTCAGCTGTGCTCACTGTTTGTTTTTGTCATACCATCTGCACATAAATAATTGACAATTTTTCACAGTTTTCTGAAATACTTTACCACATAGAAAGTACATGCCTGCTGTACAATCCCACTGAACTTGATCCCACTGAACTCTCCCTCCATCTATTTTCTCCTTTCTGCAGATTCTGTGGAGTCAGATGGACCTCCTTATAGTCAATTTCAGGGGTTCCTCATTTGTTTTCTATTGATGACTCATTATCAGATTTGCTCAGTTTATGAGTAAAGGGATTATTTTTCTAAATGGGAATTCAGCCTGGTCCCCGCAAGTCAAGCTGTGTTCCCTTCTGCTTCTTGCATTATCATCACTAATAGAGAATCTGCAGCCCAGGGACTCAGCTGACAACTTTGTCAATGATGCATGAAGCAGGCTAGACTCTAGTTGCTCTACCATAGCTGCAGTAGAGCTACAGTATGAACTGAAGCAGGAGTTCCATTTTTTGTTACCGAAACAAGCAGATGAGACAGGGTGATTCAATAGAAGCCAAAATATTGAAATTATTTAAAGTACCTTTATGAGTTTGATTTCTAAATGGTTATCACTTCATCTTGACTACTCTCGTGTTCTAGGTATTACGTGCCCTACAAGGCATCTCCTGCCACAGCTTTTTACTGTCTACTACCTTTTTCACACTTAGTAGTTGCAGTGAACACAATTTTGGGCTTCTGAATTCTTCTCATTTCTCCATCTGCATACAAATCACTGCTCTTCTCTCAGGGTTTCCAGAATTTCAGTGAAGATATTTTCTTAAATCTAAAAATATGAGCATTTCCAGTGGTCTCTGATGCTCTTTGAGACTAGTTTTGAGATAATTTTCCCTTTACCAAAGAAAAAAAAGGTATTGTGAGTTATTATCTATTGTTTAATTTCATACTTAAATTTGACGTATTTTTTGCTTGGAAAACTGGAGGATGAACCCTTTGTGTTGTGAAAAAAGAACAAAACCTTAACTGTCAGAGATGATCAATTATGCAAATGCAGTGACTAAGACCAGCTTGAGAAACATTGCTAAAATATCTAAGGGACCCAGAAATTCACATGAATGGACATAAGATTTCATGGTTTTGAGTCTAAATTGCCATTCAGATGGGAAAGACTGGGAAAATACCTGATGATTAATGTGAAAGTACTTCTTTGCTGTCATCTTAGTCTTAATAAAAATCATACGTCACGAAAAAGAAAACCCTAAACCAACAAATCCTGCATCATAATCAGTAGTGACTGCCACATGAGGAGATGGTATACAGAAAAAGAAGTTAGAAAGTAAACTATCTTTTCTATTTCTTTTCTTTTTCTTTTTCTTTTCTTTTCTTTTCTTTTCTTTTCTTTTCTTTTCTTTTCTTTTCTTTTCTTTTCTTTTCTTTTCTTTTCTTTTCTTTTCTTTTCTTTTCTTTTCTTTTCTCCTTTCCTTTCCTTTCCTTTCCTTTCCTTTCCTTTCCTTTCCTTTCCTTTCCTTTCCTTTCCTTTCCTTTCCTTTCCTTTCCTTTCCTTTCCTTTCCTTTCCTTTCCTTTCCTTTTTTCTCTTTTCTTCTCTTATTTTTTCCCTTTCCCTTCCCTTCCCTTCCCTTCCCTTCCCTTCCCTTCCCTTCCCTTCCCTTCCCTTCCCTTCCCTTCCCTTCCCTTCCCTTCCCTTCCCTTCCCTTCCCTTCCCTGTCCTTTCCTTCCCTTCCCTTCCCTTCCCTGTCCTTTCCTTTCCTCTTTTTTCTTTTCCCTTTTGCTTTTTTTCTTTTTCCTTTTATTTCTTTTCTTTTCTTTTTTCTTTTCTTCTTTTTTTTTTTTTAATTAAGGTCATAAATCAAGGGGTTTTTTTGGTCAGACAGGTTGGAAAAATTTTACTTATCTTGGAGTTCTGATCTCAAGATCCATGGAATTTTTATAAAACAACAAATGAACAAAAATTTTTCAGAAACTATTATGGAGGGAATACTTAAAATTTCTGTAGACTTGAATACATGGCAAAAGGCAGTCCTAACCCTGTGGGAAACTTGACCCTTCTGGATGCACTTTATGTTTGAAGAAATTAACAAGACTTTGTAGTTCACTACTCTGCAATTGGGCACAATCCGTGGCTCCTGGTACCACGGATTCAGGACTCCGGTGTACCACTTGGTGAGGAGCATGTGTATGGGGATATAGCAGAAGATTTGGTGAGGAGGTTAGTTAAATGTAAATATGCTCAAGTGACTTGCACCTGTCTGTAGAAAAAGCACATCACACTAATTGTTTTACTGATCTTGTGTGCTTGATGAGTACAAGCTCTGTGTTAGATAACACAGGCCTGGGAGAAACTCTGGGCACCTTATCACTGTGTCTGAGATTCCTGCTTTGTTGTGAGAAAGAGCGAGAGGCTGCGCCTGCCTGAAGCCTTGAAATACAGGCGAGCTCAGCAGGCCCAGCGATTTTGCAGCAGGGCTGAACTGACCAGCGCCTGCGTCCCCGTTTGTGTCACCTCTGCCTGGGAGCTCAGGTGTGGCTTCGGAGATCCCCCAGTAGAGAGGTGACTAAAATAAAACTTGCTCTTTGCAAATGCATTTGTGGCCTCTGGCTCTTCTTGAGACATGCCTGCATATGTGTACACAGCATGTTAGCATAAAGAGTGGCTCTTTTTCTGACCTGGCCTTATCCAGAGCAACAGGTTATTCACTCAGGATTTCTCAGAGGAGTCATCTCTGTTCTCTCATTTCTTTCTATATTTGGGATCTATGAAGGGCTCTGTCACTTTCCTTTTCTTTGTAGAACTCTAGGTCTTTGACTCTACATACTCGCAGAAAATAAAAAATTTTATTCTCTGTTCATTTTGAACTTAACACCATCTGATGAAAATCTATCAGAGAAGTTGCTTGACTTTTCTTGGTTTCATAGAGGCACCTGATGTGTATGTGCTCTGAGAGCTGTTCACCTCGAGGGTCATTCACTGATAGAATGTCATGGAGAGGAAGAAAAAGGGAGCCAGCTTTGATCCCTGGTATCACACAAATTCAAAGGAAAAAAATATTAAGTAGAGAAAAATGTGAGATAATGAACTGAGGAACTGGGAAGGCTATTGCAACGTTAACACTGCGTTTCTGTTCCGATTGTCAGAGGGATGGATATGAATTATTCTGGAAGCACAGTGAGGGCAAATGCTGGAGTCACTTGGGAAATGGTACAATGTGCCTCTGGCTCCCCTCAAGTGGAAGAGCCACATCCATACTGAGGGCTGGAGTAAAACATGCATGTGGGGTTAATGTGTAAAATGATAGGCGAGATTACCTCTTTCCCTTAAACACAGAATACTCTAGAAGGATTAGGAAAAAGTTGACTTCCGCTGGAATCAGTAGGGCAGAAAGAAAAATCATCCTGTTTATTTCTGGGCGCTCCCTCCAAGGCTTTGCAGGTGACAGGCCCAGTGAAAGCATCCATCTCCGCTCTGTGCTCAGTAAGCAGAAAATGAAACAGAAGAGTCAGTGTGACAGTGAGTGATTTCAAGCCACTTGTAAAGGCATGCATTCAACCTGAGGCCACCAGCTCGTGAGCCCTCACAACAATAAGGGTAGTTTTTAATAAAACCACAGCCACCAGAATCCAAAAGGATCTTGAACAAGACAAACAACAAATGCAAAGCCTTCTAAAATGCATGCTGCTCATCAAGGTACAAAAGTTCCCCAAGGCACTTTGTCATGATTTGAAGTTACTATGGTATTCTTGTCTGCCCTTACCTGACTTCAGCCTACCTTAGCTCAAGAAATTCTTTCCAAAACAAACTGCAGCAGCAAATTATGACTTTTTTTTTTTTTTTTTTTGGATAAACTTCATAGCTCCTTTCCCAGTGTTTGGGCTCCCTCAAACCATTTGCTAAAAACTTGATCAGAGAGGATGACTTATATGTAAATCCTGCTACTAATGTCATTTTTGCTGTGTGCTATTGAACTGGCACTGCACTGCTCTAGGCAGCTTACATGTAAGTATACAACTTCCCAGAGAAGGCTGCTCAAAACTGCACGACAAGGGCTCACAAAATTTTGGCATCATATTCGCTTCAACATTCATTGAAAAACATTGATTCAGCAAAACAGGACATTTTTCAGTGGGATCATGGATACTTAGGTAGAAACAGGGACTCACTTCAGCATTACCAGGACTCCAATCTTTAGGTTCTGAAAAATAAGAAATCAGCATTAAATTCTTAAGCCAGAAGGCACTTTTATACCTGCACCTTCCTAATGACAAACACTATATTCAGCAGTGGTAGTCAGCCTTTCTCTTCATCTCTTCCGGAGTTTTCACTAAACAGAGCCAGGTGATGCAGCCTCTTGTGATGTGAGGGGTCAAACACCAAATCCAAGCATTGCATGGTCCTCTTTCTGGGCAAGAAGTCATTAATATTTTATACAAAATGGAAGAGTTGTAATAGGAGGCATGGAGAGTGGTTGAATTCATAGCGTGGAGGCCAGAGCTTCCAGTCAGTATACAAGAGACAGGTTCAGAAAGCTTCTGTGGGCAGGCCAGCTATGGAGACTTTCAGGTTGGCTCTTGTGCATCTGAGATGCAGATTGCAGACACTGGATGGTGGGACGATTTCCAATCCCCTTTTTACTGGGCACAGACCAAGCTCAAATCTCAGCCTGTTTTGCAAAAGGGATTTTTTTTTTCCAGATGACTCTAATTTTCAGTTTTTCTTTAAGTGTGTGTGTGTTAGGATATGCTTTCTGCTGCAGCAGAAATCAATAGCAAATGATACCTTTGAAGAGGAGGATTTGAGGGATTCTGCAGGAAATCAGAGAAAACAGGGTTATACAAGCCATTGCTTCCTTGAGAGGGTGACCTCAAATAGTATTTGATCTTTTCAAGCAGTGGTTAGGTGTGTATATCACAAACCAGTAAGTTATAAAGTAAATAGAATAATGAGAAAATAAGTTAATTGGAGTTTTATGACCGATATATTCTGGAGGCTACCTCTCCTGCTTCCTTCAAAAAAAAGGTGTTGAAAGGGAACCCGGAATACAATTTTCACCTTCAATAGCACAGTCTATTTATTATGCAGGCAAAGCTTCCCAACAAGTCTTATTTTAAGGTGTGAACAAGTACTGCACAGAGATTTGCTCCTTTGTGCATCCTTTCTTCAGGAAACAATACAAACAGGCTCTTCTTAACCTTCTAATCTTCTGAAGTCTCATGGCTGAGACAGTGAAATGTGATCTTGTCCAAGAAACCTTAATGGACTTCCCAAGCAAAGGCACAAGGAGAGAAGGCAGAGCTGAGGAATGGCACCGTGTGCAGTTGCATGTAGTATAAATATCTATCATCCACTTACTTTTTGAAGAAACTCTTAAGGTCATCTGAACAGTGACCCTTTTAGTCTTTCAAGGAGGGGTTCTTCCCTTACAAACTTAGTAAAAGTTGACTGTCCAGTTCAAGTAAATTATCTCAGCTCCCTCTGTGACCAGCAGAGAGAGCCAAGCACCTTTAGAAGTCAATGGATCCATTCCCCCTGGCACAAATTTCTAAGGTTTGCAAGGTGGATTTTCTACTGCCTTTCCTCTTTGTCCCCACTGACAGTAGGAGGAGCATAGGAGAATTAGGCAGGGCAGGATATTAGGCAACTGTATGAGAAAACAGTGGAGAATCCTCTCTTAATAAGGAGACGCTATTACACCCTATTCAGAAATTGAGGGTTTTGCTTGTTGCTCATCTTTGCTACTATGTTTTGAAATTCAACTGTTTCTAACAATGTTTCTATTTTTTTTTTTTTTAATTTGGTATTGGAATGTGCTAGAAAATGCATCTTTTTGAAGACATTAACCTTTGAAAGAGCTAAGATAAGCAGGGACAGCACATAATCAGAAAAGGCAGGCCTTGTAGCATATACAATGGTCATGTTATCACTTCTGCAGTACAGGATAAACACTGTAGGTCCGTAGCGTAATTGGCTAACAGGTGCATATGTGTGTGTGTGGAGAGATACAGCAGTCATGGAAAGGCTTAGACTGTTTTGTTGGACAGTGATTTACTTGAAATAAAAACTCCTGTAAACCGTTTCATGATGCTCTAATCTAGAATATACCTGCAGGGTGATCAGTGCCTTTAGCATCCTCTCAGGTCATGCAGAGAGTGCTTCATGCCCTGCAGGGTTGTGGAGACTTGCGTAAACTTGCTACAAAATTGCTCCATCCTTTGGGGAGTTCATGTGCTAGCAAGCTCTGACGACAACTCAAATATATATCATTTATATCATTTTTGTTTGCAAAAGACTTCTCCATCAAGTTACTACTAAAGTTGTGATTTCTAGTATGACTAACAAGTAAACACCTAACACTGGCATTACAATCAGGAACTTACTGCTTTACCTTCCTACACATAGAATCACAGAATCACAGAATGTTAGGGATTGGAAGGGACCTCGAAAGATCATCTAGTCCAATCCATCTCCCAGAGCAGGAACACCTAGATAACTGAAATGTATTCCCTTTGCAGTGAGGTTGAGCAACAGTTGCTATGAGAATATGCTTTGGGTTTTCTGTCATTTGTTTAGTCTCCTTCCAATCCTTAACATTCTGTACTGCATTATACCATTTAAGTCATTTGGATATCTAAAACCAGTGGGTCAAATTTTCAACCTGAAACTATTCAGTGTAGCTCCCTAGACATGAGCAGTGTGCTGTTATTTTACACTAAGGAGGACCTTACCTGCTATGCTGATGTGACAACAGCATCTTAAAGTATTTAATAATGCTTAGCAGCATGCCATAACAGTATTTAAGCTGAAGTGAAGAAAACAGGATATCATATCAAAAGATGGGGAATTTAACTTGGTGGAGTATTGTTAGTTTACCTAAATGGGGATTTGGACAGGCTTACGGCAATAATATATTGTTTGCCATGTAGCTGTCTTGCCTTAGTCTGATCATTAACAAATGATTAAGTGACCAATAGTTACTTACATAAGTAAAGATGACTAGTGTAATTTGTGGAATTTAATTTCACGTATTAGTGTAAATTACATTAACATCTGTCCACTATCTGTTCCTTTCAGCACAGTTCCAATTTTAAGTTCCAAGTATAAGAGAATGCAATTTAACGTAATTGTGGTCATTCTATTTTCTTCAATAAAAGCAATCATTGCCTATAGCTGGTTTCAGAGTGTTGTGAACAACTTGCAACAATTACCAAATATCTGTTAAAAGGAGTCTCAAATCTGACAAGTGTCTTTGGAGAGGTTTTTTGTAATTGGCATTATATTTAACTAAAAGATGCAAATGCACAGGCTGCTCAGAATATCTGGCTGTCACTGAAGTAAGATGAAGGGTATCGTTTTGCAAAAAGTCTCAGAAGAGTGCAAAGCAAACAATAATCTAATTATTTTACCTTACTCAATTAAAAGTTAGTGTGTGCATTAAGATCTTGATCCTTATTATACTGAAATAAGTGGCAAAACTCTCACTGATTTCAGTAGTAGCAGAAGAATCCAAGATGAAATTGCTGTCTAGATTGATCCAAAAGAACTATTTCCTTCAAGTTTTTAACAACATTATTCTCAATGACAAGAATAATGCCTTGAGCAAAAGACTGGTAATCAGGAGCTGTATATTCTGTTCCAGGAACAGAAAAGCACATGCTCAAGTTGAAGGGCATGTCTAATTGCTTTCCTGAATGGAACTGCTTCTGGAGCTAAAATTTGTATTCTGGGCAGTGCCCTCTATGTGTTTGGCATGATCAGATAGGACATCATGCAAAGTGACATACACTCGTCCCATTGGTGTGAGGGTAGTGTCATCTGGGCAACTCCTTACAGGTCCAGGATCTTGGTAAACATCTTCATCTTTAAACAGGGATAATAATGACAATATAACTTAGTGTTGGTAAATAATTTCATATATTCTGGTGTATTTGGAGGTAAAGTGATACATAAATGCAAGGTTTCACTGTGACATTGACATGGCATTTTCAGAGATGAAGGTCATCTGGCTTGCTTAGGACTCCAGTTCTGTTTTGGATGTTGTTATAGACTCGCCATTGATACACTTGATCAAGTTCAGAGCACTTTGTATATGAGTAATAAGTCCCTTCTTTTACAAGGTGGGAGAGGACTGGGGACCATTCCACTGTAATGTTTTAACACCAGAAATCTCTCCTAGTCATTAGCAATCTCTGTCTAAAACTGAGGAACAGTGAAACAAGGAGAGGATTATGATGATTAATAAAGGAATATTTATGCACCTTAAGGTAAGATGAAAAGCTGGAGTAATTGGTACAGCTCTTGAATATGCCAAAGTGATGTAGCCTTGTTCACATTACTTCTGCATCCTTAAAGTCTGTGAATCCTGATTTCAGTCAACTGTTCTCTTCAAAAGAGAAATAATTGTTTCTGCTCTGAAGATGCACCTTGATTCTGGATGCTTTGCTGTTGAAAATGTAGCACAAGCTACATGCTTCATCAAAAGAGCAGAAGTCCTGGATTATACCACCGTGAGACTGATTTTAGCCCTTTTGGAAGTTTGCAAGTGTGCCCATATTTAAAAGTATGCTGAGCTCTTGTCTCTTTTCTCTTTAGCTTGGTTTTCCTGCACATGGTGCTAGATTATACTTGAAGTGTTCACACCTTTTCTTCCTCCTAAATGCAGTGCTCCTCTTGTACATTTTCTTATTTGTCCATCCTGCTTCTCATGTGGTCCTTGAACAAGAACTGGCCATAGAGAGGGAGCCCTGGATGGTTGTTGTACTGATTTCCCACCAAGGTGTCTGGGCAGTTTTCACTGGCCGTGATGCTGACTAGCATACACAGTAATAACAAAGCAGAGGCTCAGGTCATACAAGAGAACTATAGTAGAAGTCTACAATCAGAGCTTGACATAGCTATTCAGTTACAGTCCTCCAACATCAGCTTATTTATCACTCCAAGGGTTTAGCACTGGGCACTGAACTTTGAAAAAAATGCTTACAATTTATGAAAATTGAATCTAGAATGTGGAACAATGCCTTGGTTTTAGTTTCAGTGACAGACTTGGAGGGCAGTCACAGGTCTGGAAAGGCCCTGATTTGGAAGGAAAGCAGATTCATATCTGGATCCAAATTCCAGGGCCTGCACCCACCATGACACAGCACTTGCTTGATTGAACATTGAAACAGAAACTGAAGAAGTTAATAAACAACACTTCAGGGATTTTTTTGGTGCAATCTCCATGTTTAATTTCTTTTCACTGTTTACATTTGCAACATATTTGAAAGTCTGGCATTTCACAAGAATACAACGAGTGGTAATTAGAATAAGCTGGAAGAACTCAAGCCAAAGTCAATATCTACCTTTTTTTTTCTTTCTTTTGGTAAGCAGAAGTTTTGTCAAGTTCAACAGAGAATTTTTCTTCATAATAATTTATTACAACAGTTATGAAAATAAGCTATCTGAAAAAATAAAACCTGTGACTTTCTTTGCAAAACTGATTTCGCAGGTTTAGGACAATCAAACTTGAAAGGATTACATAACATATTTTAGCTTAAGCCTCCCCCACCCCAAAAATACCTACTCCACAAACAAAAACATTAAACAAGACAGTTGCAAAATTAGGTTCTGTTCACAGACAAGAAACTGCCTGGCCTGGACTATTACCTCTATGGCTTTTCTAGGAGAAGCTGGGCCTTGGGCAGTAACAGCTGTACTGCTCAGGTGCTCACATCCACAGAGCCACTGCAATACAATCAGCCATGGGAAACAAGAAGGGGCTTGTTATACCTGACAAAGACACCAGTCTAATAGATGTAGAACTTCACAGGACTTAGAAGCATCTTGTGAAGTGTTAACATCTAACAAGAAAGCTTATGGCCCTAATGCTGCACTTCTGCAAACATTAATATAGGCTGCTGTTAGCCAAGGGAAATACTTTGTGAGCCTCATTACTTTAATTGGTCCCTGTCATCTAGTTAAAAAGAAGAAAAGAAGAAATACTCCTGACAAAGAAACAATGCTCTCTTCAAGTGGTGTTTTGCTGCTGTAGCGGTGCATTTGTCCATCACAGCCTTGTCTTCCATCAGCACACCATAGTGGCAGGCAGAACATCACTGGCACAAGTATTTGCCTAAACCACTGCTGTTATCACCAGCTCAGATGTGTGTATGCCTCAGCCACTATGGCACAGGTTGGAGTGCCACCAGCCTGGATGTTATGGGCCTTTTCACTGCAGGCAGCCATGGGTTGTTTTCCTGCTTCAACACTTCTGAGGCTGAGGGGCTCACAAAGCTGCTAATTTCTAAAATCACTGTAAGCACAGTTGTGTGGGAATCAAGATTCAGCAGGGACTGTTGCTGGAGACTAGTTGTACCAGTGGCTTGTGGAAGCAGGGTTAAGGCATGGAACTCTACTTCTGTATGTGTGGTGTGGAGCTAATATTTACTTAGGGCAATGCCTGCTGTGATGCAGATGTGTATGTCAGGAGACCATTGGGGGTGGGGAGGTGGGGAAAGGCACTGTGTGCAGGTGATTACTGCTGTTGCCAGCTCTTTGTGATTCTAGAGGTGACAAAGGTGCCAGCTGGGGCATATCATAGCACTGGCCTGTGCTGGTCAAGGCTGTTCCCTTCTGAACGCAGCAAACAGAAGCTCAGCTGCACTGTTAAGATCCATGCATATCTGTTCCTGCAGGTGTGTTGGTTTCCCTTTCACAGCCCTGGCCGCTGCAGGGTTTTACTGAAATTCCCTTCTGTTACAGAGCCTAAGTTGAGTCTATTAGCACAGTGTGTTTTCTGCTTTCTAGATCATTTGAAACCTGTGGCAAAATTAACAATATTGTTTTGGTTAATTGTCCTGATCCAAGAAATGTTGGCTGCTCCCCTGGGTCACTAAAGCAACTTCTTTTACGCTGTAAAACGCTCTCTTCCCTAGAGTGAAAATGGGTATGCTGTCGTTATGTGACTCTACAGCTCCACACTGATAAAGTCCACCTGTGCATTTTTTAAAAAAGCTAGTAAGCAACTGTCACGTCTACTGGAGTAGTCTTAGACACTTATATTTTTTTCTTTCTATTGTTTTTTATTTGATGCTACAAGATTGACAATAATGTTTCGTTCTTTGTGAACTCTTTGACTGTGCTGGTTAGCCTCTGTTTCTCCACAGAAAAAGTCAGCCAAGCTAAGTCTTTCCTTTTGATTCAGGCAGGTTGCAAGGTCAGTTCTGGTGGGTATGATTTGCTAATGAATTCATGCTCCATTTCTCAGCTGGCTGGTTCTGCAAGTAGGCCTAGACAAATACACTGACATTTGAATTTAAGGGGACATTCAGAGACCTAGTCAAAAAATATTTGAGAACAGATTTAGAGATCTGTACTGCACAACTGAAATGTGAAATAGAATAAGTAAAAAACCACTTTGACATTAAAAACGTATATACGTGTGCGTGTATATATAAAAATCCTTGTTAGAGATTACAGTTTATATAATTTCATACATGTCACCATCACTCTGAGGACTTCTCTGTTCTCCAAAGAAACGGCAAAACTTAAGCACAAGGAAAAGAAGGGATATGGCAAGGGCTATTTCCAGCACATTCACTACTAATTGCATGGCACATGCCAGTGCAGAGGAGACAGAGAGACTCACAGGGCCACCGTGTCCTTCCCCAGATGTACATGGACATTGGGTCAGAGCACAGGCAGAACTGAGTACATGGATCCTCATCAGAGCACCAGCCACCCAGAGTGGGCAATCTTAGTCAGGTGAAGACTAGCCTGGACTAATTTTTCCATTCCTGAGATAGGGAGAGATCGGAATATGAATCCTAGGTTGCAGTTCATCCTTTGGGCCGCTCCTTTAGCACCACAACTATGCCCAAAACTGGGAGGCAAAATCTCTCTGTGCCTACCCTGGTTTTTACACTCTTTGCGTCAGGATCAGAAAAATTAGAGGAAGATTTTTCTGTAGTTCAGAAAGGTCAGTCTAACAGATTAGGCAAGGGCTAGGGGCTAAGGCACCATGAGGTACTTCAACATTGGCTTAATTTTCCTGTTTTGTCTTATACTTTCTCTGTGACTGTACTCAAGTTATTTCATCTGTTTCCACCTGCTCTGCTGTGAAAGGCAATGGACAATACCACTTCATTTCTCCTGCCATTTGGTTGTAAACTGCTCAAAAAAAGAGTGTCCATCATTATCACCTTTGGCAATGGGTTCACTGTACTTACAGATGACTATTGGTCCTATGCAGTAGTAATTAAAAATTATTCATGAACTAGTGGCTTTTCAAAGGGCAGCAGCATTGTATGATCCTTGGTATGGAAAGGTCTCTGACAGGTGAAGGGAAAATAGTGATATCTTTGGGGAAACTCCAAGCTTCCCCTCAGCATCCTTAGTGGTTCTGATTGAGAGACATTCTCACAACTAATCTACAATATGCCAAGAGTATTTGGCTCCCCCAAAATTGCAAAATACAGTTCAATTTCAATGGTGAGAAGGCAGTATCTTATGGATGGAATGGGGAAATTTGCTTTGACTCACTCCTTGATCAGGAAGTTCAAAACTACATTTGCAACTTCTAACTGAGGTGTCATAAATACCATATGAGAGCTGGATGTACCTTCTGCCTATCATGTTGAAGTTATTTTATTGTGAAAAGGAGAAATCAAGAAAATTTACTGGGAGTGAAAGAGAGGTGAGGAGAAAGGCACAAAAAAGAGGAATGTAGCTAGAGTTGAGACAGAGGGGACAGCAGTAAAAGTTGAGAGTCTTGGGTAACATTGCTTAGCCTGTGGGATGTTTCTATATTAAATGCAAAGTGAATAGTATATGTCACTGTCATCACCATCTCTGTTAACTAATTTATATTTTTCCTTTTACCAGGTCTTTAAAGGAAAAAAAAAAAAAGAGCCCTGAATGGGTTTTGAGGAATGGGTTTTGCATCAGAAACAGGCTCCACATGGCATGTTCCTTTTTGCTGCTGCTGTGTAATGTCATGACAACAGAAGATCCCATTTTGTTTAGTCCTAAATTTATAGTCCCACACACAGAGTACATATAGGTTGTGAGAAACTGACATTTGAAATGTAAATATTGTTTTGCCTGATTTCTAGCCACCAAGGTCTATTACAGGTTCTTAATGCCTACCCTGAGATTAGAAGTAATAATCTAAATTGTCTGGAAAATCTCTAATATAAAACTGCCTTGGTTTTGTACAGAACACACCACAGCTATAGTTATTTAGCTTGCACATGAACACCTGGCAAAATTGAATATCTTGGAACAAATGGTAATACAACTTCTTTACAATAATCTGCATGTAAATAGGCATGCAAAATCTTAATTTCAGTTTCTCTAAAATCACAGCTTTCAGTTGAGGTACATTAATGAGTTTCAGCGGAGTATGAGATAAAACTTCAGAACTGTGAAGTCCTTTAGAATGTCACATTTGTGCTATCTCTCAACAGCTAATTCCATTTTTTACGATCTCGTCAAGATGTTAAAACTACTTTAATTACGTCAAATGCTTTGATTTGTATTTAAACTGTTTTCTCCGCCTCAGAAAAGTTGCCATTTTAACTGCCCAAGTGTAAAACACAGTTGCAGAAAGATTTGTATATGGTAATGAGACATAGTAATCTTACCTACCCATTCAATACAGATTCGTATTTCTGTGTCTGAGATTAGTATAATTATGCACTCTTGTTTGGATTATGCAGGACTGCATACAAAAACAAAATGTGGGGAGATTAGTGTCAAAACTTCATTTAGTTGATAATATCTTGAGGACAGGGTCTTAGGTTCAAACTAAGGATAATTGCAATTAATTGGATGTAATTTAGAAAGCAAAGTCTTTTTGAAATGATGGTCAGCTAATGAGTAATCTAATACGTTTGGCAGAAGGACTGTCTACTGGAAAGCAATTAATTTGATGTTTCAGTGTTGTTTGTTTCTGCTTCCTCAAAGCAAAGTGAACACAGAACTCCAATGACACCCAGTATCAGGAAACAAGAAGGTGTAGGGAGTTTTTTTTAAGATATTACCGTGTTCCAATTGGCTTTTTGAAGCAATTTTTACCCTCAAGGTTTAGTTTTCATTCGTGCTGGCACTTAACCAGAAGACCAGATCTCTTATAACTAGTATACAAACAAGATTGTTGCCAAAAAGAAAAGGTATTTTTAAACATACAAATTGTGTATGCATCAATTAGTCTGTTCTGTCAGTGCTCCTTAACAACAGTCTGTGTGAAATTCTCCTCAATACAGCCTTATTCAAGATAAAGTGAGAAAACCTCTCCATGTTAAAACTAGTTTTAACGTGTTTATATTGCATAAGATTTTAACCAGATTAATTCACTGATCCATGTTTCT
This sequence comes from Patagioenas fasciata, assembly GCF_037038585.1. Classification (NCBI taxonomy): domain Eukaryota; kingdom Metazoa; phylum Chordata; class Aves; order Columbiformes; family Columbidae; genus Patagioenas; species Patagioenas fasciata. The sequence goes on from NC_092522.1 coordinate 53,298,585, forward strand.
ACATGTCATGTTATGTACTTGTGCCAACACCTGGGAAAAGTTGGAACTGAGCAACCAAGGCGAGGGACAATAGCACTCCTTACTGTGGCCTTGTGATCTTGGGTTTGCCCTCCTTATCTCTACAAGAAAGGACAGGCTGAAGATGGTCCAGCCCAGCCTAGCCCATTGTTTGATGACAGGGAGGGTATTCTTTCTTCTCCTGGGTACATCAGATCTGAATTCGAACAAAAAGGTGAAGCTGGGCCTCCTACAGCACACTGGACTAGGGAGCAAAGGAGGATTAATTAGAACTGCAGAGTATGCGGTGACACAGACCTGCTCAATGTGCAGCTGTATCTTTCTTTACCGACAATGGTATAAGCTAACAATAGCAGTTGACTAGGATAAATATTTGAAATAGTTGCTAAATAGAAGGCTGGCAGCAATCAGCTGGCTTTGTTAAAAATAATAGCTCCTGACTTGCAAGGAGGAGGTGGGTTACTTGTTAAGGTACCAGACGTCAGAAAAATCACAGGGAAAAAAATAACAAAAGTGAGACAGAATTACAGAGTCATAAAAATAGCTCTTTAAGCACTCATTTCCCTATTTCATGGCACCAATTCTACTGCAAAGAGTCCATAGCCAAGAAAAACTAGACCGTCTCTGTAAAGGAGGCAGTTATCAAAAGCTCTTCCATAATAAACCCTCTTAGCTACCTGACAAAGCATAATCAGAGAGGAAACCGAATAACCTATCAAAAACCAGCTGGTTTTCTGATTCAACCGGAAACAGCTCTTCTCTAAACGGATTATTCTTCCAATTGGTTTGTAGGAACCAGGAAAAAATTTACTTTGCAGAGCCAAAAAGCATTTATTTTCCTAGTACAGAGTCCCTCAAAGGTATCTTGACTGATTCCAGTCAGCCGGGAGATCATTTACACACCTTCAATAGGGAAAGCATAAATTTTCTTTGGGGAGTTTACAGTACCACCCAAATGATTGCTGCTTTCTACATGTTTCTAGCTGCCTATTGTTTGACTTTTATGTTTGCTTTCCAGAAAGTACATTTAAGAAGCTTTTGTTATATAATTAGTTTACCAATAATTTCGATTTAAAAAAATAATGCCATTTCCTCTCATATTAGTCAAATAGCATATTATTTACTTTTTTGCTTGTTTGTTTGTTTGTTTTTAACAAGTGTTTTGCACTGGGGGCTAGTGTTAATTAACATTCAACAAACTCAAGTACTGGAAACATTGTCCACAAGCTGAAATACAGATGATCCCCTGTAAGACGTGTAAACTGGTATTAATGTTGCTTCCACACAAACGGAAAATACAAGAAATACCGCAAAAATCTATTAATTAATGTTACAGTAAAAGGACAAGCCTTACTTTGGATAGAGACAGAAAGTTCTGCCATGGGATGCACGTTCATTTACCATATGCACAAAATTACCTAGAGGCGTTGCTCTTGCTTTACTCAGGTCTCCTTTTCAACACCAGCCAAAGCTTAAGGATCATGGAAAGACTTTGTATTTATTTCAGATTTTGGAGAGCCATACATGCTCAATGGGTCCTGCAGTGCATGACCTGCATCACTACAAAGTTTTTTACACCCTTCTCAATCAGATTTTTAAGGCAGTCCTGCACAATCTGATTGGAAATCAGACTTCTGTAGGTGAGACATTATCCTTTCTTTTATACTCTTCTGCCAGATTCTGGTAAGAGGTTTCATTCCTATTTCAATTTAGGTTTGACTCAGCTTAGAAGCCCTCATCTCATTGTGATAGCCTCACAAAGTCTGGACTGTTTCGCCCCAGCTCAGAAGATGGGGCACAATCAGTATTGCGGGAACATGAGATCTTGGAGAACTCTACAGGGAAAACTGCTGGGGAAGTAGGAGTATAAACTAAGTGTGGAGGCAGAAGGAGGATGAGCCACATAAGAAAGGAAAATGGGGGAGAAGAACACTCTGGAGTGGGATCAGGTCTTACCCACCACCTCACACCAAGCTCCCATGTGCCCTCCTGTTCCATCACCACCACTGGGGCAGCTGTGACACAGCTCTGCAGATGGGGAAGCTCTTCAGTGGGGCACACTTGAAAGTCGAACGCTAGAAGACCATCAGAAGGGATGATTTCTCCCACTTGGTAATCCCAGGTGCAAGGTTGCTCTGAGGTCCCAGACTGGAGGGAAGTCCTCGTATTAGGCAGCCAGCGTGGGGCACTGGCACCCAGACTAGGAGGTATGAGCCCTGTTGGCCCCCCCAAAAATTAGTTTTTCTCAGTTCAGGTTAATAGATATCAGATGCTTTATCAACAAATAGATAAAATGATAGGGAAAAAGTTGCAGGAAAACCGAAGTTGCAACTGTTTTGTCTTGTTTTCATTTTAACTGGAATCCTGCTGGAATCCAGAGACGACATTAAGCTTGCTTTTAGAAAAGGTAATTGAAAAGAAAAAGACGATCAAGGGATGAACAAATGAAGCCTTTTCTTACTGCTGTATGAATAAAAAATGTTATTAATAAGCCCTTTCATTTCAGGCTTCCACTCTGCAGTCACACATTTTAAACGTATAACCACGCAGATGAAGGTTTTTACCTCCTAAGTCCTTTACTGCAGTACAGATGCTTTTGAAAATGGAAAAAGGAACCACAGAAGGCATGAACACACAGTGATATAGGACAGTGAGGATATAGATTTAACAAAAAACCCTTTAAAATTGTTCTTTAATTTCTCAGTTTTCAGTATCCATATTCCATAACAAATTCTTTACTAAAAATGCCTGGTGTCATTTTACTGGTTTTTAAATTTCAAACTAAAAAAAAACATGGACTCTCCATGGGCCTGCAAAACAAAAGTATCCATTTGGAAACCTTCTGAGATTCTGCAGAAAAGAAAATAATAACATCTAGTGTGACTGTGGGTTCTCAGGCTCTTTCAGTACACCCAGGAGAGCTGCAGGATGCAATCAGGATACCAGTCTCTTTCTTGGAAACAGGAGTCCTGCAGAGGTATTTCATCAATGCTTATCTTTCTGTCTCATTGTCGAGGGAGAGATATTAAACAGAACGTAAATACTCACCTGCAAGCAGTTATCCAGAGATGAAGGACACGATCTAAAAAGCTTTGAACATCTAATAGTGGGTGGAAAACCAAAACGGTTCAGATGTGGTGCTGAGGTTAACAAGACACTGGAAACTAGAGGACCCATTGCCAGTTAAGTGTTGCCCTTTGAGATTCTCCAATGAAACCCCTGGTGTGATAATCAAGGACTGGATAACCTAATGTGCATGGAAGGAGAAGACACTAAAAGAGGAGAGATGGAAAGGGGCCGGGGACCCAATATTGCATATACAGTTTATGTGTGATCAGGAAAAGAAGTATATCAGGCCCTGACTACACATTGCTGAGTGATTAAAAGGAAAATCTTAAGTTGCGTATTAAAGTATGATGACTGTAATATGAAGCGCAGAAAGTTAATGAGCATATAAGGAAAGAGACAGAGGCAGGGGGAGCAGCAACCATGTGTTTGTGATTCACATCCACCTGGAAAGACCTGGAAAAGACAGAAACAGCAACAGGCTAGTAAAATAATGGGGAGAGGAGGAGAGATCAGTGTCTTACGTCAAATTCAGTCTCACCCTACAGAACCTTTCCCTCTTTAAATTCCTGGGAGAAAACATTATTTTTATATATACATTATTGGTTTTAAATCTAATGCCTTCGAGGACACACTGGCAGTTTTCATTTTGGATAGTGAGAGTACAATGAGAAGATAGGAAATGTGTATATATGGAGGTCAAACATGTTGGTTTGTGTGGCAGTCATTTGAAGAAATATTGAACTAAATTGATTTTCCTTCTTTGGTACCCTTAGTGTGCTTAAAATGAGATGGTTTTGTATGCCTGTCATTGGCTGATGCCCGAATTAAGTCAGATTTAAGAGGGCAGCAGGGCTTCCTCGGACCCCTGCTGGTCATAGCAAAGAAAAGCAAGTTCTGCAAATCCAATTGACTAAAGACTGCAGAGGGTTTATCCCTATTGTTAATTGTATTAACCTACAAAAGGACTCAAGGATTAATTAGAAATAAGGATCAGGGGATGAACTGAAGATTCTCAAGGGATACACTCGTATGAATTATCCTTGAACTGTATAATTATTTGAATTCTTACTATTTTGGAGTGGTGTGCATACCTGAATATAACCCTAATTGACTCCTTTATTCTTAGCTTTGTGTTTTTGTACAGATTGCTAATCATATTCAAGATGCGAACCACCTACCAAAGACCTGCAGAAACAAAAGTGAAAGACCTCTTAGTGTCCTAATTTGAGAGGAGGTTACAGCACAGTATTATTAAGATCAACCTGCCTCTTGCCTCAAATCAAGAATAAAACCACTCTTCTTTGACTAAAGTCAGGTAGGATTCTTCTGCTCAGTTTGTACTCAGATTTTCCCTTAGGTTAAGCTTTAGTCAAAAGAGAAGTGGTGCCTGATTAAAAGGTGGAATAAATGAACTCAAGTGCTTTCTGAAGGGAAAAGCAGAACTCAGGGCTCTCATTTTGATGCATGGCACTAATACCATACAATGTTAGCCTTGATTTCAGCACTAGTGATAGAGATCTATCCTAGTCCAGAGTACTACCTGGAACTTGTGAAAGTCTACAGCATATACCAGCTGAATTTAACCAGCGATCAACTTGCCATGAAAATACCAGCTTTCCATCCCTGTCACCTCCTGTGGGCTTTTAAAAGCTTTCCTCACAGTCTGTGGCTGCCTTTTTGTGTCACTGTAACTCTAAGTAGCATTGTTAGAAACTGATCGTGCTTCTTTTTAAAAAAGATGTGTTAAACATTAAAGTAAAAAACTCTGAAATATATATTGATAAGCTAAAAAAAAGGCGGCGGCAGAAAAGTACCTTGCAGGCAGTGTTAAAAGAAGCAGTAGAAAAAACTCTTAGATCTGTTTCTTTCATCCAAGCTCTCATTGAAATGACTGAGAAACCTTTCTCATTCATGTCAATGCAAATATGTGACTGCCGTGTTTGAATATCGAACAGCTGGTATCTTTTTTTTTTTCCATGCCAACAAGAAGGTGATATATTTTACTACTTCTGAGAAGTACTGTTGGTACTATACATCTACAGAGCAACAGGAAAATTAAATTTTGATGCTAAACCTAAGGGCCATATTCTTCCCTCCACTTTATATTAGTATTTCCTCTGGTTACTAGGAGAGCAAGGCACTAGCCATCAAGAACTGCCTGGCCTGATTACATCTAACACCCAGTACACGGTAAGTACAGGCCAAACATCAATTGCAAGGAGCATTTTTCAAGTCTGAATAACTTTGTGTTTTCTAGACATGTCAGAAACTAAAATATGTAATGTTCAAAAGCCATGAGGTTCTGTGTCCTCCCCGTATTTAAGCCAAAATGCACAATGGGAATTCTGGATGTTTGAGAACTTAATCTAGTACTTGCACAGTATCAATGTGCAGTTGACTAGAGGGGACACCCTTGTAGCCCAGCAGAGATGAATCTGGCATCTGAACTAGCAAAGAGCTGTTGAACAGATCTGAGACATTAGGCCAGCTTGCAATAGTCCCTGTAACTGCTGCCTTTCCAGCAGCGGTTGCGAGCCTGCCCACTGTCTAGTATGAAATGCATTTGTCACATGAGCTGGGCTGAAATAAGTCGAGCAGTGTAAAAATCTTTTGTCTGTAGCTTCAAGTGAAAGGGAGGTGACTGCTTATTTCTCCTCTCCTGATGCTGACACGAATGTAGTATGTATTGTTTGTAGGTGGTGACTGATAAGAAATTTGTGGTGGGGCTCCTTACCTGAGGTGAAGTTTTTATTCTAATGCCACTTAAGTAAACAATATTAGAAGGGTGGGTTTGAGTTTGGAGTCTCTGAAGCCATCTTAGCAAAATTCATTAAAGCAAAATGCTTGGGAAGGGAGGAAGGGAGGGAGCGAATTTCAGCCCGGTCTTTTAGAAGGGTCAAGCAAAGCTCTTCCCTTCCCATCTTCTGTGAGTGATCCATGGCTCTTTTGGACCACTGGTTTTGGCCGTCGGAAAACACTGGGTCTTCGAAGTTAGGCTATATGCTAGTCAGATAGCTACATGGACAATCAGCTGGTAACAGATGTGACCTAAAATTGTTAGTGAAAGCCTGTATCCAGGTAGCATATCTGACTTTTTTCCTACCTTGGCTCTTTGTAGAGTGATTTGAGGACAGATGAAATGCCACAGTGCACATGACACAAATGTGTGAAAACTTAATTAACAGAATAATTATACAGTAAAAATGTGATCTTTTCTCAGTGAAAATCTGGCAAAAAGCTTGAGCCCTGTGGAGTACAAGTCCAAATATCTAGTCAGTGGAAAAGCCATTAGTCACAAAGAGGCTGCATCTGTTGGAAAGAGTTAATCAGGTTCCTAACTTCAAAGAACACAATATGCCTTAAAATAATCTTCTCTGGGTTCCTCAGGCATGCTATAAATGAATATGTGATTTTCTCCCATCTACCTGGGTAAATCTGCACAGCTCAATTAACTTCACTTGATTTATGCCAGTTATACCAACAGAAGATCTGGACAGAACCTAATAGCATCTGTACATCTAATAGCCCAGCATGGTGTATGAAACCTGTGCATTATTCTGCATCAGCCATCCCTTTGCAGCCAGATGAATTGCAGAAGGATGCGTGATTTATTAATTAATTCATTTTCTACAGAGTGAATCTACACTGCTTCTGATAAATTTCCACACTGGCAGGCCGTGTGTTTCTTTTATGTACAATACAGAGCTGTGAAAAATATTAACATAGTCAGACAGTGTAATTTTCTTGATATCTGGTTAGAGACACATTGCCTAACCATTTTACTCTTATCAATAAAAGCGTGCATCATGACAGAAATTCATCACCTTGTTTTTTTTCTTTCTAGCTTCTTAAATTATTTTAATTTTTGTCTGTTTGACAAATTTAGATACTATGAATTAAAAATAAATGACTTTAGATATTAGTTGTAGTACCTTTTTTTTAAACAGAGTTATAAATCTGTTTTTTGTTTTGTTCTTTTAATATTCTTATTTCATTGTATTTTTCATATAGGGCAATATTTAGGCCACTGAGTTGAAGCAAATCCTGCAGTGTGATTATCTTCTCATTGAAATGCTCTCTATTGTGCCTTTTTATTTGATGTGTTTTTCTTGTACGCTGTATTTCTGATGGCTTTGGGGTAAAATAATCATTATATGTCACCCATACTATCTCTTTTAATCTCCAAAAGATTAAGCATGTTTATTTAAAAACCCTTTTGATAGTGTCTTCACTAACTCAGCTATTTTATAAAATTGGAAATAATTAATCAGGGAGATGCAATTCTGATAATGCCGTTTACACAACTCCCATGAGGCTAGCTAGCAAAATAACTGGAGATATGTAAGTATCTGACATACATACAGTCAGAATGGGAAAAATATTGTAATTTCATGTAGGTTATGAGGTGCTGGAAAAACACAGTCAGCAAAAGAGCAGTTCAGTTAATGAATGACATTCTTCAGGGACCGGTGGACTCAGGAGATGGGTAATGGGATCAGGAACGGTTCTTCTCATCTCTGGGTCACTGGTTCAAATCCAATACAGATAGGTAGCAATTAAAAGTCACTGCTATTTGCAGGCTCCATGACAATCTTCTTGAAATGGACCTCATGAACACATGGGCACTGAAATAAAAATAACCAACTAACCAAAAAAATCCCCTAGAATATCTGTGAAACTCATATGCTTCATAGCCAGTAGAGTGCTCAACAGGGCTAAGCAAAAGCTTATCGACTTGCTAGAGCTCAGTGTGAGCTATTTTTACATGCTGTCATGCAACTCATACATGTCCATCATTTAAGGGACACAAATCTGAGCTTGTGACAGAGGAGTCTGCATGGACAGTCACTGGTGGCACTCTCTGAATTTACTCATCTGGAGTGATGGCTCTTGCCTGTGCTCCTTTGGGTCTAGGCATGTCAGTGGAACACCACTCCTCCTCCCTCGTCTGGAGGAGGGTTGTGTGGTCCTGGCCTCCAGGAGCTCTGTAACACCATGCTGTCCTCTGCTGGCTAGTAAAGATAGTGTGTGATTTATTCTGCGGGCTTCCTGAATGTCAGCTGATTACTTGGTGGTGTGAGGGTTGATGTTGCCTGTCACCAATCTGGAGTTTCAGACCACAGGGAGGAACACGGAGATCCCAGTGCCCCTGTGGTTTGGGGTGTTGATGTTAACCCAAAGGAGGGGTGCAGATGGGACCATGTGAGTGGAAAGGCACATGCAGGGCACCACCTGCCAGTCAATACTTCAGCAGGCTATCCAGATGTGCTCTAGAAGGATAGTTTAAATAAAGTCTGCAAGGTTGAAGCATCTTCAGATTGTAGAGAAGAGTTGCTTAAGCTGGCACCCAGGAATGTACCCAGGAATGTGAAGTTTAACCTGTTTTTTTTTTTTTTTCAGTGCAATATCAGAGAGGGAGACACCTGGGTGCCTACCATGGGGTCCACTGCCTGACTCTGCTTTCTGAAAAAGCAGGTTTTAGCAAGATACATGTCAATTAGTGTAGGGCAATATTTTTCAATTATATATAACTTAACTTTCCTGAAACTTCATACAGCTTTAGTCTGTAAATCCAAATCCTCTTGTATAAGACTATGGAAGAGGCCTTTGGTTTTGTGAATGACAGGGATCTGTAGCAGCTAAATCAAAGTCTGCAGAGATGAATGTATTTCATTCTTCTGAAACTGTGATTTGGCATATAGTGAGAACAGCTGAGACAGTGGGGGAAATTTCACGCAGATTCCATCCTGTCAGCTGTTAAAGCAATTCCATTTGTGCTCTGCACTTCATTGTTTCCTAGATAAAAAACTCACCAAGCTCCACAGAGTAGCTGGTCTCAGAAAACTAAGGTTATCTTTAAGACAATAGATATCCTCAAGGCAAGGGAGAAAGGAGGAAAAAAAAAACACTCAGAAGAGCAGAAAAACAGGAGCTAGGTATACCATTATTTAAATACCCCCTTCCTTGTTTTGGTCCAAAAGTGAATAAGCTATCATCACAGAAAGGAAAATAAATTAAAACAAAACAAAACAAAACAAAACACAAAAAAAAAACAACAACAACCACAACAACAAAACAAGAACAAAAGGTTCATGGTCAGATATGTGAAAACACAAAATTTCCAATAAGCAAGACGTATCTCTCTGGGAAGACCTGCAAATAAAAATCTTCATTGCCTTCTTGACCCAAGAGAAGTTAATGGCAAAAGACCTGGTAGCATCCAATAACTGTACTCAAGTGCTGTTTATAGGGAAAGACTTTGGTGCCCTTTGGACACAGAACAAATAAGATACAAATACATGTTCACTGTTATCAATGTGCAGACTTATAACAAACCACCCTCAGGGATTGAAAACTGCAGCCACGTATTTCAAGTGTCACTGATAAGCATATATGTTAAAAGAGCAGCCTGTCACAGGAAATATACTAGAGGGAATGTTTCTGCATTTGTATGGTAAATGAGGCCTTCACTTAATGATCTAGTTCTTGGACATTTCAGTTTTGCTGCTTAAACTCAAAATATAGACATTTTCAATTATTTTCACTTCAGAGAATTCATATGGACCTTTTTAATTCTTTTGTATTACCACTTTGTTTTGGAAATGAAGGAATTTTTTTTCTCTTTCTAGAAATTTTACCTTTTCTTACCTTAAAAAGATTCTCTGGAAGACAAAGCTTACTTTCTACTAAGTCTGCTTCCATAAACATTCCTTGCTTTTGGGAAAGTTAGCGAAAAACAGTTACAGACCTCCCTGCTCCCTTTTTTTGTTTGGAAACTTGTAGCTGCAGGTAGTTTTTAAAAACTATGATGGAAGAAACAAGGGAAACTGAAGAAAATGGAATATTACATGCCTTTCATTTCTATAATAAATCTAGGGATAGAAAACAGAAAAATATTATGAAAAGGAAAAAAGCAGTTCTGTAAGCTCCAGATTTAGTGACTCTGTTTTGCTATGGAGTTGAATTTGTGGCTATTTAGAGCTCTAACAGAAAATCTCCAATACTGGAATGTTTTATAATGTCTTTTTCTTGTGTGAACTCTTTTATGTGTAATGGGTTAACTCACATTGCTACCTCTTCTTGCTGGAGACACTGACAGGGTCTCTGCACAGCCACCCAAAGGCTGTTCTGAAGATAGTCAAGACACCTGCAGACCCTTCATTATTGCTGAGGACTCCATGTCTTTGTCAAATTTGGCTGAACTCAGGCAAGAGGTTTGAAACGGATATGCAGGCAGTATGATTCTATAAATGAGTTTTCATAAGCAAAATGTTTTCATGCGTTCAAATGAAATTAAAATCTCCATTTGAAATGGCATTCAGTATTTCAGTTTAGCTTCAGATTTCTAGTAAAATTTAGCTGAAATATAGTTGAATGCCAGGTTAGAGTGGGATTTTTTTTTTTTTTTTTTTTTAATAGGAACATTTTCTTCTGGTTTAAAGTTCATCCCATTCTTCTTTCAAAAAGCAGAGAGAAAAAGAAGTTCCTCCATCCTCTGACCCCAATGCAAACCTCTTTTTTAGCCTTGTATGGGTTTATCTGGCATGGCACAGGACAGCGAGGAGCCCCAGCTCAGTGCTCCCATTGGTGCCAAAGAGAAGTTCTTTATATTGTTTGCGATAAGAGATCAGAATGGCTCCCCAGACCTAGTGCTGGTCTGTAAGCGTACATGGGAATAAACCATTTACTACCAGGTAGCATCTAATACTGACTGAGGTATACTGAATATCATTTAGTCTTTTCTGTCACTGAGGAAAACACGGTTCATCGTTAATCCAGCTGTACCTGTTAAAGCCATGTTTTTCAGCATGGCTCTTCTTTGTGGTGTAGACTACAAAAATATTCCCTCTGAAATGTATGCCTGCTCCTGCCTCTTTCCAAGTAAATGCTTTCCTTGCTCCTTACCAGCACTGAAAGTTGCCTTGCCAAGACTGAAGAAAGTAACAGGCTTCACATGACAATCATTCCACCAGGAAAATCAAAGCAAAGAGCTTCTTGACTTATTGGTGCTATCACCCCTTATAAAGCAGTAGATTTTTGCAGAGATTAGATGATAAGGAAGTGTATCTAAGACATAGGAGGCAGACAAGTTAAAGGTCTTTTCTCTTGTCAAAGATCCAAGAGGTCTGGCATCTGCTTCAACATCTAGAACAAAGGACTTCCCATGGACACAGATGTCAAACCGTGGATCTTTTGACGGTGTATCAGTGGCTGGAGGCAATACCTCTATCTGCTGTTTTTTGCTAATTTTCATGTTAGCGCATACTCTGGTATCCTGACTTGCCTGGCAGATATGGTGCAAAAACTTCCCCGGCTGAGGTTCCTGCCAAAGAGCAGACAGAAGACGAGCCCACACCAGAGGGAGGTTGCAGGAGGGTTGGTGAGGAGGAGAAGAGTGATAGAGTGATGCCTCTGCTGGGTTGGCATGGGCTGCTTTGGGATGTTTTTTTAAGGCAGCAGAGATTTTAGTGGGCGGGAAGCCATGTGTTCTTTGCTCTGCTAGGCTAGGGTTATCCTCCTTCCTGGCACTGCAGCTGTCCTCAGTTTGACAAAGGCTGACAGTATTTGTTTTCCAAGTATACCAAGCAAAAACATAATGAGCTCAAAAAACAAGGAAATGAGTTTGCACTTTTTACTCAAATACTTTTTTCCTCAATATCAAAGATTGGCAAAAACATCTAAACACAATAGAGATTTGATACCAATATATCCCTATAGGTAGAGATAACTGAAGAAAAACATATTGCCACAGAAGCACCCCAAAAGTCAATTTAGCCAGAAAACAAGCTCCAAACAGACTTTATTCTAACCAAAGCTGTTTAGCAGAAAAACAACTACAAGCCAGGTTTATCTAAAATTATTCAGCATTCTGACAACATTATACAACACAGGTTCACATACTAGTTAGGAGTTCAATTACTACGCAACTGAGTCAAACTCAAGGGGATCAGATCTCAAAACTCAAAATGTGCATCTTCATGCTCTGTTTCGAAGTGAGGACTCTCAAGAGTACCGACCTTACTTATCAAGTCAGAAAACTGTTAAAGAAATAGCGCTTAGATGGTCAGGCTAAGCAGCAAACTCTGCCACTACCTGCCTGTTTATCCAATAAAGACCACTTCAAAGTGGGTTTCTGGCAAACTCCATTTATACCCTAGTTGAATCTAAGCTGTGGTCATTTACGGTAGTGGTCTGGAAACTTCTTTCAGCCAAGGCATCTCATTGGTCAAAGACCCTGCCTGTCAACCAAGGGGTATGTGCATGACCATAGTGGTCCATCAGCCCAGAAGTTTCTATTGCTGTCAAGGCAGGGTGGATAGGGGTGTGGAGAGTGCAATTATCATGGACGTATTTAAGTACATATATAGGAGAATTACTTCAAGGTAGGTTTCTTCCACTTTGACTATGAGTTTTTGGCACATGAAAGGAAAAATCAGATATTATGTGGGCCAGAAAACCCAAGCAACCATTTCAGAACAAGCACTTTCTTGCAAAGAGGAGATCACTGTGAGTGACCTTCCCTCTGTATGCTCTATGAAACTCCAGGGTAGCACTGGTTTCCCTCTGCCAGTCCAGTGCCCTGGGTTCAGGCGGGTTCCTGCCAGGCCCCTGAGATGGGCACACCTGCGCTTCTGCCTCCCAATGCTTGGAAAGGAGGCATGGGCCATGACATCCAGCACAGCAAGAAACCGGTCAAAGCAAGCCTGAGGACAATATGGAAAGGATAAAAACTTGAGATCCAGAGAATAAGTAGCCTTTTTTTCTGGCTGCGTATGACTAACCTGTGAGAATAAACAAAAACCCCAATGTCTTAGTGCATTCTGAGATGCCAAATAAATGTAACATGATATTGCCTGTAACTGTTGGTCACAGCAGATGAAAACCAACTCTCCATTAAAAGTGTGGCTTCACAGAAATTGGCATTATGCAGAAGTTCAATTATTCTTACAGGGAAAATTCAAAACATAATGCTGCAGTATTTCATTTTGATGAGTTGTTTAGAGTATTGTAAGTGATTATGAGGAGATACTAAGGGAGCTGGTTTTTTTCAGCCTGGAGAAGAGAAGGCTGAGATGGGATCTCATCAATATTTATAAATATTTCAAGGGTAGGTGTCAAGAGGACGGGACCAAACTCCTTTCGGTGGTGCCCAATGATAGGATGAGGGGCAACGGGCACAGACTGATGCACAGGAGGTTCCATCTGAATATGAGGAGAAACTTCTTTACGTTGAGGGTGCCAGAGCACTGGAACAGGCTGCCCAGAGAGGCTGTGGAGTCTCCTTCTCTGGAGACATTCAGAACCTGCCTGGACACATTCTGTGTGATCTGCTCTAGGTGAACCTGCTGTAGCAGGTGTGTTGGACAAGATGATCTCCAGAGGTCCCTTCCAACCATAATAATTCTGTGATTCTGTGATTGCTATATATTTTCTGTGTATGATATTAGACGTACTAAAGATGTACAATTGCAGCGCGGAATGTCATATAAAACTAAAGTGAAATGATTCAGAGCAAAATATTTTAAAATTGTCCATTAATATGTTTTTTAAAGATTGGCAGTTGCAGCAAATGGTTATTTTAGGAATAGCTTTTATTCTAACTGGGAACTAGAATTATTAAAATGAAGAAGAGCCTGCAAACCAAAATTTCAGTTCCCAGCTGGCTCTGTCCACTGGTTTATTTACTTCTTTTGGACAATCCTGAAACAATCCATGGCAAAGGCAGTAGATAGCTCTAGGAATTTGTGCAGGCTATGGAGTCAGTCATGGGCTGCTGGTTCACATCCAGAGGGCCTGCATGGGAACAAGGAAAAGTTGATAGCATGACTTCAGCTGTGTGGTATGAGTTTATCTCCCTGGGTGTAGGTGACAACAATAGAAATAGCATTAATTAGTCCACTTTGGCAGCTCAACTAAGGTCTGGCATGGCAAAGCAGGGAAGCCTACTGTGCTGCAGGCTGAGCTGGGCTTGCTTCATTGATAGAAATACCACTTCCATATTCCAGGTCCAATCCAGGTCTGTTAATGCTGTTGCTGTGACACCAAAGGAAAAGCTAAGAGAGCTGCTTAATAACTAGCAAGATAACAAGAAAACATCAGGCTTGGTAATTGCTTAGAGATGGTACCCTGGGAAGACAGGGACAAAAGGCAGTGAACTATAACCAGCCACACAATCCAAGGTAACATGCAGTCAGCACTGGATTAGCAACCAAGGCAACATTAATAATTTAACCATAGCATTCGCAGTAATTTAACCACTCTATCCAGAACACAAAGCTAATGGTGATATAGTGAATGAAGCCAGAATAAGGAAATATTCCAAAAGTTTGTAGTGCCAGCACATAAAAGAGTCTCCATGGAAGAGGCTAATGTTATTTTTTTTCTTTTTTCTTCTTGTTTTCTTGTTTCCCGAAGAACATAAAAGGCAAGTGTTTAGTTTTTTGGTAGCTGTTATTTGCTAGACAGTAAGGGAAGATGGGCTGTTTCTAAAGTTCCTATTGACAGCTGATTTACAGAGTGTGACAGGCTGACACATTTTGCTGTCTTTGAAAACTGAATAACAAATAGTTTTACTATTTACAAGTCAGAAATGAAGCAATGGATCTGAGCTACAGAGCACCCTCCCAAAATATACAACCCTCTTTCTGCATGCACCTCTTGCAAACTCTGCTTTCATCTAAGTTAACATTAGGTTATAACTCATCCTAATTTACGGAGATTGCGAAAAAAAAGTATAAAGCAAGAATATAGGAATGCCATAGCTCAGAACAGGCTCTCAAAATATATTTTATAGCTTGCCTACACACAGAGTTTTACCACTCTACCACTGTGATTAAAATGGTAGAACCTCTCTCTAAGGATTACACCCACCACTTTACTGCTGAAGATGCTAGCCCGAATAAAATCCATGATTGTCCTGTGTTCCATTTTCTCACTCTGGGAAATCAAATTCTTTTCTAGAAGTGACAATGTAAAATGGCTGCTGCTTTTACAACAGGGGTGCTTTGTGTACATATTCATAGGCAGAGCTCTTACTGTAATGAGCTCTTACTCTAACTAGTATTGAGGAGTCCATACAGTTAGTAAAAAATGAATTAGATTCGATTGTGGCTCACATGTCCTGATTGAACCACTACTGCAAACAAATTTGTTGCAGCAACAAATTCTCCTAACTGCATTGTTCAAACTAGCTACATAGCCTGAGCTGAAGGAAAATTTAAACTCTGAAGGAAAACACATATTTATGAACATATACTGTATACTGCTCTCAACTTCAAGTTGCAGTGTCCCACCAAATCAGTTCTGGGGCAGTTCTGGAGGCCCATGAATTCCTGCTGAGCTGGAAACTATGCAGATCCCAAGCATTCACCAGCTGCTGAGGGTACTTATTTTTATTAGTTCTTGACTTGTTCTAAGCACACACTGCAGAAAATTATTTGTGCTCCCATTGACAACATCTCTCAGAAAGAATTGTATTTATGAAGCCCAGTGGAGGCATTAGGGTAGTGTGGGGTCGGGGTTGGGGGCTAGAAATGTCATACTTAAGTTTTGCCTAGTTTACATGAAAAACTACATCAAGACAGATTTTGTTCTGTGGGAAACATGAAACAATCCAGAGAGTCTGGATCTTAATGTTGTTTCTAGACACCTAAGTCCATTGTGAATACTGCTGTTAAATTTACATTGGTCACACCGGGCAGAAAGGTAGTCCAAATCATCCTGGATCCGAAGGATGAAAAAAGTCGTCCCTAAAGGGGGACTAAAAGGAAGGCTAGATTTGTCTTTTTTCCACTAAAACGTAGTATGAATTGCACCACTAATCTTTTGGGCCTGAAACTTCATCTACGTAACAATGCGTCATTGTCATTAGCAATAGCACTCCAGAGCATCTTTTCTGACTTAACAAAAAAATATTAGGCATGCTATTAATACCACCCATTGCACACACTGACATGATAAATTATTATCAGTATGGCTTCCCTTTTGCATTAGTTTATATTCTGTTCCAGTTCATGTATAAATGAAACCTATGAGCATTTTCTGCCTTGAGCCTCTACCTTTGTGTAGATGGTCTTTAGGTCAGACCTGAGGAAAAGCTGCCTGGCTAAGCCCAGTGATCCAAGGTATGAAAGTTGGTCATTAAACATTAAGTGGGCTTTGTCCAACACATATGCAAGGGGCATCCTTGGCAGGCAGTGTGTGTGCTCCCTTCCATGTCTATCAGGATGGTCTGTGCCCCCAGCAGACAGGTGGGGGTTCCTGCCTCCCACCTCATTGCTAGGCTGGAACACCCTCAGTTTGGTGCTGAGTGCTGTGGAAGTACCCAGGGAGGTGTCTCCAGGGAACCCCAGCATTCCTGCCTGCTCAAGGCAGGCCATAGCATCCACTAGAGAGTTAAACTGGCAAATAGTCAGTTCATTTGGGTTTCTTTAACTGAAAGGAAAAGAAGGGTACAAAAAAAGTGGTATGATTGTTTTACCTCCTGTCTCCTTAATCTCATAGGCATCTGTGCCGGGTCTGCAGCAGTGAGATATTGACAAATACTATTCCGTTAGACTGTACTCTTCACTTTCTGTTCTTCACATATTCTCCTCATTAACTATGACCTTTCCATGGGTGTGCTTGGATGATGTTTCCTTCTCATTCCTGTTTGTCACATCCTCTCCTTTCACTACTTACCTTTGAGAAGAAGAAATGAGTCTTGGCTTGCTATTGAGAAAAACAGATACAAAGGCATCCCTTTTACATCTTCCATTGAGGACCTCATGTCACAGCCAGCAGGGGAATTGGCGCTGAATGGCCATAACAGAAGATCTTGAGGCATGAGCTCCATCCAGCCTCAGTAGGTATTAACAGGCAAAGACAAGCAACAGAGGAAGTCACTGAAGAAAACTGCAGAACTGATGTTGGCAGGTGATTAGAAAACCCTAATCCCTTTGCATCAGGATATAGCCATGTGCTAAAAGGCTCAGTCTTTGGGATATGGAGAAGACTAAGATTCTTGCCAGGATCCCTTGATTACTACAGACAAATTGGATTAGTCAGAAAGACTTGTCGTTACAGGTAATTTTTAGTGTTGAAGATTGTCTTCTGAAAACAAGAGCTTTCTTTGCCATCCTTTCAATACATGTGATTTTGTCGTGCACGTCCTTTCCCAACTGACCAAGGTGTGTTGCTCTGAAATGTCAAACCTCCTCTGGATTTCAAGCATACTACAGCACATCTACCTCTGGAATGAATCTCAGTGATAGAAGCAATGATGCCTTCAATGACTGCATTATTATTAATTAAAAGTATATTTACTGATTTTACAAGACCTTAGTGAGCTTCATAAAGTTTGCAAAACAATTTAGGATCCTTAGAAGAAACCTAATACAAAAAGAAAAACTTGCTTATACAAGAAGCATCAGGATACCATGGACAGAAGAGCAATGTTCAGACCACTTATACCCTTACACAAAGTGTATTTAAGACTCAACAGTGTGCTGAGCAAGTTAAAGTGTCTATTAGCCAGTGCCAACAGCACCAGAGGCTGTTTGCCTATATATTTGATGGGCAGGGGTGAAGCATTACTGTCATGTCTACTTCTGTCCTTTGCCTGTCCCTGCAGTATGTAGTGATATCTTCATATTGTAAAAAGCCTATGTAATAGTGAAGCTACTTTCTTTGGCAATGGTATAGCTTGAAGACTTAGGCTAGGGAAAAGAAGAAGAAGAAGAAGAAGAAGAAGAAGAAGAAAAGGACAGTTTTCCCCAACTAAAGAAAAAAACATCTTTAGCAATTCAAAACATCTGATATAGAGGGGGTACTCCTTTTTATTATTTTTTTTCTTAGCTTTTAATTACTTTTCTCATAACAGCTCCACATGACAAGACATCATTCTTTCCAGCCCAGGGGGAATGACTGAAGATCCTGTTTAACTGTCCCAGTGCTTTTCTGACAGCTGTACTGCTAACTGACTTTTTTCTTTTTTTTTGTTTGTTTGTTTGTTTGTTTGTTTGTTTTGTTTTTCCTCTGGAGATCTTGGGACTGACTAAGAGGAGATCTCTGCTGTGAAGCTCATCTACAACACTTCAGGGACATCGTTTTTCTCTGGCAAATGAGTTATTATGCTTGCAACAGGTGAGGATGAGTTGGTGCAGACAACAGCAAGCTGTATGTAGTAGTAATTTCACCAGCTTTGGGGGTCTTCTATCAGAGGATCTCACTCAGTGATACATACAAAAAGAGGACATGAAGCTGATCTCTGGAAAATAAGCAAAGAAGAAGACTTTTGAGCTTGTGCCAGACCTCAATGAAATCAAAGTGAGTGCCCAGGTGTCCCGTCATTGTCCTTTTCTGTTAGATCTTGGAGCACAACAGGACAGCAGTCCTACTGAGAGCCTCTAGGGGCTACTGCAGTTCAATAAATAACAATAAACAAAATGCAAAAACAGTTCTGAGTCTGACATGGTCTGTTTTAATCTCTGGTGTACTATATTGGACTTGAGAGGAGTAACATACAGTGGAATTTGACCCACTGAGCCTTTGCTGTCTGCTTTTGCATTGTCATGAAGGATAAAGGATGACAGTGAGTACGGACTATTCTCTTAGGACACAGTGTTTTGTCTTGTTTTCCTGGGGGAGGAATTAGTCTTTCAGTACTCTTTCTTGCTTTGTTTCCTGCTTTCTGATACTATTATAAAAGTAGCATCTTTATCTCATGCTGTGTTCTGCAAAGAACACACCAACTTTTTCTACGTAGCAGTTATTTCACTCTTTGCCAGCACCTTCATGAAATTTGCTTCTGTTTCATTTAAGAAGAATCAATGTTTTACTAATTTGCTCTTTAAAGATATCATATACCCTTGATAATTCTCTCCCCCCACATGGCGTTCAGTTCACTGTGAAGTATTGTATGCAACATATGAGACACAGCGAGAGAGCGTGCATGTGAGAGATAGGGGTGAGCTTGAGTGTAGCGTATTTGAGAACTCAGAGTTTAGGAGGAAATCTCTATAGGATATCAAAGCAAATTTCTATCCAAGAACATTTCACTGTGTCAATAGATGTAGCACAAGGGCTGCCTGTTGTTTCATAAACAATGAGTCTTCTCCAGCCTATAAATAATGTAAAGACAAGTCTCAGGATTTTTAAAAAATTCTGCTAGCTTGAGGCTACCTACCCAGCGTGCCTCCTTGTTTACAACTTCCAGTACAAACACGCATTGTGTTTGTTTTGAGACAAAACATCAGCTTTCCCGACTTGTGGAATTAACCTCTACTACATATTAACAGCAACCTTTTAAGCAGTTTTTACGTACTGAGACGTTCAGCACCATGACAGCAGAGGGGTGTGCTCTCACACAGCTGAGAGGTGAGCTCCGTGACATGAGGTGTGCATCTTGGCCCCTTCACCGTGCAGAGCTAACAAGTTACAAAAATCAGCTGCCAGTCCTTTGGCAAGAACCTGCTCTTCAGGTAAATACTCTAAAAGGCATTTACAAATGTAAAATGAAACAGTGCATTGAGTAAAGGTGTTCCTGCACCTTACATAGTTCTGGGGATATAAGCAGGGAGGATATAAGCAGGGACTGCACAAGGGTAGGGGTTTGTGAAATTTAATTTTTGGTTCACAGGTAGCAGTTCTGTGGTCATCCTTGGTGTGCCAGAACTCCCAACATCTACAGGAGTACAGGTGAGTGCCCCAGCTGCTTGAGCCCTCCTCACATCCCATTTGTCTCTCATCCCCCAATTTCCATTTACTTTTTCCTGTGCAGATGCAGTAAGCCCAGTGGAGAGACCCTCTGCTTAGGTTGACCTGTCCTGCCCAGGTGAGGACCCCTTCCACTGTGTGGAGATGTGCTTGAACCCTGGCAGGCTGCAGAGGGTACAGACCCTGTGCTTGCCATTTCTTAAGCAGCAGGATCTCCTAGGAAATACAGGAGCTTGTCCCTTTTGTGTGGTGTCTGATCCTGCCCCTATGGATGAGGTATATTCTATGACAAGTATTAGTCTGTGTAAGTTTTAGATTTTTTTTAGACTGGAGATGCTGAGGCAGAGGGTGTTTTTATGTAGTCGGCAAAACAGAATCCTGAGCATCTCTAGAGCTTACAGAAAGGAAAATAAAATACAAGACACCGATAGAATGTTGGCATCAAGGTAGATTTGAATAGCAATTCTGGAGTTAAGCACTTAAAATTCACTTTCTTCTAATTTCAGGCACTTCTACTCTTTATTGGAAATCTCTATGAAAAACATCGTTTCAAAACAGTGGGACATACATCAAAATAAAATTTGTGTCAAGGACAATTTAGTCTATGGCTCTGTCTACTGCACTTTGCAGGGAAAAGTTATAGCTATGGAAGGCTTTTGTCAGGACCAGTCTTGGCTCATTCTCAGAGTTTTATCTTTGTTATTGGCCCCTTGGTTTTCCTGGAGGTTTGTTGTGGGGTTTTTTTGGTTCTTTTTTTTTTTTTTTTTTTTTTTTTTTGGTGGGGGTGTTTTTTTTTTAAATGAACCAATGATTTTCAAAAGTGAATGCAATACTTTTTAAAGTACATTTGGGGGTTCAAGAAGGGACAAATGGTTCACTCCAATACAACGTCTACTAAGACTATGATGGAGTAAGATCCACACCAGAAAACTGGACTGAGCTGGGATCAGTTGAGGAAGAACTCGAAGTCATCCCTCAGCTTTTCAATACTGTATGGGAAGGAGCATCTACCCAGATCTTACCAGTTCTCTGAATCTTGGCTGACAGGTATCTACATCATGAAAGCAACACAACCAACTACTCAGCCAAATGCCACAGGGGGAAAATTCCCCTCTCTCTTGCTTCATACTGATTCACTCAGGACAGATGGAAAGTAGTTTATTGGGCAAACTATGGCTGTAGCTGTTGTGCCAAGGATACCCATTTTGGAGCTTTCAGCCTGGCACTTGCATAATCATGAAATGTACCTAAAAAATGTAAGCAAGAAAAAGTTTGTATTAATTTAAGAAAGCAGTGAAGGGGAGGGAAGGGTCACCAAGTCAACTGCTATTGCTGTCAGTCCCCCAGAACGTGATCTATTCTCAGGCTTTCTTTAGCTCTTGAAGGTATTCCAGGTACTCATCTAATCTCCAGGCCCTATATATCCAGCTGAGGTATTACTTCTTTACTGCTCAAGTCAGGTTTTGTGTTCTACAAATGCTCTACAGGAATATCATTATAAATCCATAGCTGAAAGAGCCTGTGCATCTGAAGTGCTCTTTGGTTTGCTACCTCTGAATATTCTGCCAGCAGAGATTTAGAACATTGGCTCTGTAAATGCTTTCATGTCAAGACTAAAGGCAACACTTGTTTAATTCATTCTTTGACCCAACAGTAGCTTTATCTTAGGTTATCACTTGTTAAGCTCTCTAGAATGTTTTAAACATGAAGGAGGCTGCTGTGTATATATATATCTAGTGTACTGTATTTTACTTGTACAAATTTGACAGTAGTGATTCATAAACATCAAAACCATTTCTTTTCTGTGCTGCAAATTATGCTTTACTCTAGCTCCATTCACAGGATGTATAACCCCTTCTAGAAAAAAAAAAAAAGGGGATAAAGAAAATTGCATTCATCCTCTATCCACTTTGTAATTCTCGATTATAGGTCAAAAGAGCTCATGGATTCTTTTATATATATGCTGTGTATACATATTTATATATACTGTGTGTATAAGAGAGAGGTTTTGTGTGTATATGTAAATATACATGCATAAATAGTTTGAGTGCATATGTATTTATAAATATAAATATGCACACGTCAGGACAACTGCAGCAATGATGTATGCTGTGGCATAAATGGAGGACTGGATTTATATATCAAAGGTGCTGCAACCTGATTAGAATAACAGTAAAGGAGTCATAGTGGTGGGAGCAGAGAGGGAGCCACAACATCCTGCAATAAGTTCCCCATTGCAGATAAATAGGGGACCAAAGACTACAATGCAGACAGAGCAGCTCAGCCCTATGCAGGGCGGGGGGTGCTGTTTCAAATCGTTGGTCTCAACATCCGTCTCATCTTCTAGTTACCTGCTGTGACATCCACACCAAAATATTTAATAAGCCCATAATACACCAAAATGCAAACCACAGTGTCAGTTCGGGGAACATGCCACCTTGGTAATACCAGCTTCAAAAAATGTATGCTCCACTCCTTGATGTACCTATGACTAACAAGTCAGCAATGGGGAAGGCCCTGGCTGCCGGTGACTGTGTTGTTTTGCAGAAGCTCATGCAACTCCTCTAACCCAGTGCCAAACAGCTGGGACTCGGGCACTGACAGCAGCAGACCTGTGTGATTTCTCAACAAGATATGTTAACAGGAGTAACGTGAAGACAATAACCTGAGTGAAAGAATAGGACAGCTAAAGCTCCGTCAGGAAGGAGATGCTTTAGAAATGTGGGAGACAGCTAGACAAGGTTTAAATTATCAGCTTTGTAACTGCAAGTAATGGTCACCAGCAGCAAGGGATACTTAGAAGAGAGCTTGCTTTTTGACACCTGCTTGTTTTGAAGTACTTGTTGTTTTTAATAGTTTTCAGTTAGTGTAGACAGTAAATGCTAACTAAGGAAATGCAATACAGAACTGCAGAGAGAACGTGCCATGTGCAGAATTAACCCCGAGAACACACGTTTTTTCATGAGAAGTAGGGAAAGGATAACAGTGAAATACACACAAGTGCTGTTTTCTGAAGGTGAAGACCTGCCTTTGAAGTTCTGAGGGATAAGTTTCTTGTGAGGGTCTTAATTGTGGCTGAGGTCTAGGACAAAAACCAAGGTGAGCACAAGCATTGTGCTAGGGAGACTTGGAACTAGCCCTGACTAATAAAGATGGCAGAGGATGTTACCTACAGTGGGATTCATCTCCACTAGTCACAGCTGTCAAAAAGTTAGATGTCTGGTCTACTGTAATCTCTCAGACTCCTGTACAGTGAGGCACCAGCACAAAAGGCAGCTCCAGAGGTTAATGATTCGCAGCTATTTGGAAGACAGCTTAAAACAGAAAGATCTGTCGTCCCAAGGGAGCAAAAACAAATATCATGAACGGGACCTCTGTACTTTTTCCACAGCTGTAGTGACATGAAATGAATCCCGCTTGCAACCCAGGCTGGTGCTCATGAGAAAAGAATGGTGCTCTAACACAACAGACATGTTGGAAAAGCCAAAATACTCTGTTGTTTATGTGTACTTTGGGTACGAGGGAAATAAAACACCTTGTGTTTTGTGAAATACCACAACACCAGACACTGTAGAAGGTAGAGACAAGTAGTGGTAAGCGTTTTTGCTAAACCCTGTTTCTATCCCATGAAAGCTAAGGGATTTTGTCTACTGATTTAAGTGAGCGAAATATCAAGCCCCAGGAAAGTTGGACTGAGGTCACTGACACAACTGAAAACAGAAGAACTTTCTATTTCTGTAATTTAAGTTTCTTTTTGAGTTCAGAAGAGCTTCTATTTAAATTTCCTGCCATAACGCATAACAAAGGAAAATCATAGCTCACACAGAACAACAAAACCACTACCTTTATTTTAATTTAATTTAAAGAAATTGCACATATTTTTAGGAAGGATAAACAATTAGAAATCCCTAATGCTTTTCTATTAAATGCATGGGATTGTTGTAAATAAATAAATAAATAGATTTGCAGTCAGTCCTGTGCTTATGATTGCATTAATGTCAAACCTATGAAAAGGGTAAGTGTGTAACGTAGTATGCTCCACTAGCACCAAGGCAATGACATCTGGTTTAGAGTGTAAGTATAAGAAAATATTTCAGCCATGTATTTTGAATATATATTTGTAGCTATGACTTTGCAGTAAATAAAATTTGTTTTATCCTTCCTAAGTCGGCAATCAAGTCTAGCACTGTGGCTTAGCAGGCTAATGTTCTCGTCACTTCAACTTTCTTGCTTGGCAGGAGATCAGCCTCTCTTTGCTGCTCACATTGGGCAGGCAAACTTGCACATCTCAATCCTGCTGGCATTTGTCTCTGAAATAAATGGGCTGTAGTGTACCTTTTGGCCTAATGAGGAGAATATGAATCTGGGAACCTTCCCCTCAGCCAGTGTAGGACTTCAGAGAGGGGCTGATGTTCCTTCACCCTCAATGTCATTACAAACAATGCGGCTCCTTAGGAAAATCCTTGAAACACCCACAGAGAACTAGATTAGCCATGGCAAGAACAAAACCAAAACCCAGCCTATAACCTCTTAGGAAAAAAAAAAAAAAAAAAAAAAAGATGAAAGCTATGGGCCTAAATAACTTGAATGGAATCATCTAGGGCTTTTTTCTGTTTCCTTGCAGGTCATATAAGAAGGGAAAATAGCACTGCACCTTTGATGTAGTTTTAATAAATATTCAAAGTCTCTTCAATTACTGCCTGAGTAATTAATGTGGATGCAAATCAAATGGGCAACAGCAGAATGACTTTCTGGGCTTCCTCAGGAGACTGGGCTTTGGAAGTAGCAGCACTTCGTTGTATGTGATGCAACTTTGAAAAGAAAGGAGAAAGCTGAGAGAACAGTAGGTGGTGGAAGCCACCCAAACATGCTATATTACTAGCTGTGCATATAGGGAAGTCTACAATTGCACAGCAACTTTCAGCTGCTGTGATTTGCCAGTCCCAGTTTTGGAAGTGATACTTCTTTGCTCTTTGTGCCCTGAGGGAAGTCTCTGTGCGTTACCCTGCTGCCTGCTTGAGTGAATTCTTTACAGCAGAATAAACCTGTCCATGAGAATGTTTTCAAGCCTAAACACCCATGAAGAGACTAGTGTTTTTAGTGAGAGTTTAATTCCAGGAATCTCATCTGGCCTATCTTATACTTTGATTCAGTGGTTCCCCTGTTGTGACCAGCTTTTCTCAGAGGCACCCCAGGATCCTTCTCGTGATTCCTGACAGTATTTCAGAAACACTGCTTCTTGCAAGAGAACAGGTAGGACTTTGTGGCCCTGGTTTGAAACTGTTACAGTTGATGACAATATTTTAGACTGTGGTAGTGAAGAGCATAGAGGGACTATATACTGTCTTGAATAAGGCTGAAGGACAGCTCCAAGCCTATGGATTAGTCATGTTGTTCTGCCACTGTAGAGATCCCAGGAAGCCTTTCATTCATATGCAAGAAGAGATACATCTCATTGTCTTGTTCCATCTCTCAAGCTACCAGTTGGACAACCATATGTTCTCTGCCATAATGCAACACTAGGGTCCTACTGTCAGTTTTTTTGATTCATTAGCTCAAAGTTCCCATTGTAGTTCCACTTCACATGACTCTGTGGGTGCAAGGATGGTGGTGTGCATCAGTGGACTCTATAGCCTGCCAATTTTCTAAGAATTGTATCATCACACACCATGTGGATCTATCCTTTCCAGCACCATGTGGATTCACAGTCATGTCCTGTGATGCCATCATCCTCCAGTCAATCTGAAATGTGCTGCTCTTAGCCATAAGAGAACTTTTCTAAAACTTAAAAATGTGGACAATAGTTTGAATATTTCATGCCTCAGTCAAACAAGTTGAAAGACTAAGGTCTGCTGGATAAAGGATAAATCCTCTGGAAATCAGAACATGGATGTGAAAGGTTCAGTTGTCTTTCTGTGTTTCAGCTTCCTGTTTTGCATTGTAAAATCCCTAGCAGCAGGTGGCCGCTCTAGAGGGCCTGTACGGGCAATGCTGCGCTCCAGTTCCTGTAGATGAGGGCAGTCTCTGCTACTGTTTCTTGATATTCATGTTTCTGGTTTGGAGGATGCAGCCCACATCAGTCAAAGCTTGTGAGTGACAGAGAAATCTGCACAGGAAACAGTATCCTTCTGTTCTGCTATTGCTGGTTAAGAAAGACTCTCTGATTGTCATTCCAGTGGTCTACAGCTTTCTGGGTTGATAAGGGGCTATATTTATTATCAATTGCTTTCTTCTGTGACTCAGCAGCAAGCAGGCTGAGATTCACAAACAAAAGTAAAATAACATCCGCAGTTGTCAAATAGAAAAAGGCAAAGCTGACAAAGGCATTCTGCTTTACTGTTTCTAAGCGGATATTGCAAATAACAGAGTGCACATACACGCACAGAGAAATATTCAACATGGAATTCTAAAACAGTTGCCAGCATCCGTGTCTTGGTGAAAGAAAAGTTGTTGTCCGCCTCAATAGAAACTTGTATTTTAAGTTCAGCTGATCAAAGATGAGCACAGCAGCAGCTGCAGGCCGCCGTGGCAGCTGAGCCAGTAGCCCTCGCATCAGCTCAGAGCCGACCAGTGGCAGCCAGGCAGGCGGCACCAACCAGAGGCATCAGCCTTGTAAAAGCCCTCAACAGCATATGGGGATGGTGCATGCAATTCCAGCCGTGCTAGGCACTTCTCTGCTGTTAAAACTAGTCTCTGCTTTGCCAGTGCTGACAGAAGAGTAATGGATAAAGACAGGGTAGTCATGGCTCTAACTGTGCTACTCTGTGTGTGGTCACTGAGCTCCTATGAATGACCCATGTCATCTATATACATGCTTGCCCACCAATGTTAAGCACAGGGGACATCATATGGCAGGCTTTTTTGAAGCATCACAAGAAGCACTGCTGAACATGCCCTGCATGCCATTTGGCACAGTCAAAACAATCCACTAAATTCCTCATCAGCACCTGATAATTTTTTTTATCTTTCTCAAGTTTTCTATGTGACTCAGAGAATCAAGAAGCTAATTCTTTCCATAGGTCAGCTATCTGCTACAATTGGGTACCTTGTTCAGCATTTTCTTATCTGATCAACTCACCAATTATTTTCCCTGTACAGAAGGATGAGTAAATGAGGACCACTCAGAACTTATCAATTTGTTCCTCAATCAGAATCCAAATCAAAGCTTTTTCTGAAGCTAAATGGATGTTGCCCAGCTTTAAAAGACAGGTACTCACATCTCTGTCCTTTCCTGCCCACCACAGCTCTAACCAGAAAAAGGGCCTGAAACACAACAAAAAAGATTTTTTGCTATGAGCTTGTATTCCTTCACCTCTGATTCTCTTTCTGCCTCTCCTAGATTCCCTTGATCAAGAGTCTCTTGATCTTTTGGTTCTGCAAGTCTTCTCACCAATTTTCAAACATATCAAATCATTCACAACTTCTCCCTTTGAGAAATGTGTCAAGTTCCTTTTGCATGTTTATTTCTGATCCTCTCTGCAGATATTTTTAAGAGCTACCCTACATTAACAATCCACTCTTCACCTTTCTTCAGAAGATTTTCAAAACTATATGCCAAATTTTTTTGATCTCAGGAGTGAAAGCAACTTTTTACCTCTGTTTTTTGAATAGCTGGGAGGAAGCATTGTCAGTTTTGAAGCCTCCAGCTCACAGTATTTTCTGCTTGAACATGAATTTGAGCATAACCAAAGCACGTATTTTTCACCTTAGGTAATACGCCAGTTCTCTAAGGACAAGAAGCTCAACAAGTAATTTGACATGAATTTTACTGAAATCAGCTATCTACATTACAACAGCTGAGACTTTGCTTGGAGAAATCAAAAGCAAACCTCTCTGGAAAAAAAGTACAGCCACCAATTGGCTTTAAGTTACTTTTATTGTTAGTGCTCACTTTCAGCTTGAGGATGTCAAAGACTGTTTTCCTGAATTTTCTCTGTGCTTTTCTGTGGTCCTCTTCATGCTATTTGGGTATAAATTCGCCTTCCCCTAATATATTAACTTCTCTTGCTCCTTGACCTTCAGACTGGGTGCTGGACTGATCTCTATATGAAAGCTGGCTGACATATCCTGTGGCTGTCTCTGAACACAACTGAATGGCCTCTTTTTCATACTTCAGTGTCTGTCCTGTTCATTTTTGGAGAGCCCTCTGGCACTGCCTCATTTCCTATACAAAATAGCTGCTGCAGTTGAGAAGGCTGAAAGGATCCATGCGCATTTCTCTTCCATATTGCCCTACACTCATGCTTTTTTTCCTCCTTGTTCCTTCAACAATGATTGAGTTCAGTGGTAGAGGATTGCAAGTCCCAACAAACAAAGTGGTGACTCCTTGACGTCGTTGCATCTTCCATAATGAAAGGTATTCTTCTCTCGTGCTGGTGGGGAGGTGTGCATCAGCACTGTTGCCTGGTCAGAGCATCATTGGGAAATGCAGTTTGGTGGAGGGGACAAGTGCCCAACAAAGAATGGGAATGGGAGGAACTTGAGACCTCTGGAGTGCCATGGTGGCCATTCAGAACTGAAGTATTTAATCTAGTTTCTTGGTTTGCCTGCTTTGGATTTCAATGAAAAATTGAGATGTTCTGTGGAAAGCAGAACCATTTAATGAAAAATTCACTGCCACTGGAAGCTCCACTCTCTGTTGCAAAACAGTTTTATGTAAAACTTCTCAGTTGGTTTGAATTAGGACAAATGTAGAGCACTCTCTGTGCTATCACAGGGTTCAGAAGGCAACCTTGCTGTTGTCCTGTATCTTCACCAGCAATAAATGTTTGATCAACTTTTGTGCTCAAGTTACAGACTTAAGAGGAGGGGAACAAGGCCTAGTTTAGTGAAAGCCCCCTTGAATTCTCCTCAGAAATGGTATGACTTGACATTTTTTAGTGCAGGGCTGAAGCTTTTTCCTTTTTCTTGTTTCTTCCTTAGATGTTTACATTGTGCAAGTCCCTGCGTTTGCTCACTAGGCATGTCACCTGTTTAATTTGTATTTTTCAGTGAGATGGATTAGAGTATTCAGAGACATTTAAGCTGATGTGCCTCTAAACAAAATTCTGTAATAATTATGGAGGAGATATACTGTAAAAAACAATTAGCCAAGTCTTGGTGTAATAGAGAAAACTAAGACTACCAGTTGCTGAATGGACAACCTCAGCCGAAAGGTGGTCACCACAAGCCTCCCTAGCTGGCTTGAGAAGTTTTAACTGCACATATTCAATAGAATACGTGCCTTTCAACCCTCAGGAATTCTAAACGCAGTGAGCGCCTTATCCCCACCTGTCTCCCCTGTTTTCCGCCTGATTACTGGAATATGGGCAACATTTGGTGGAGGTGGCACGTAAACCCTATGGCTGCTTTCATCATTCTTTCAAAGGGAGGGAAGTAATCAAAGAGCTGCAGCAAGAAAACAAATGGGCAAATAGCTGTTGAAGCAGGAGGTTCCAGCTCGCTGGAGTTCAGCTTATTACAGGCCATATGCCTGAGTGGCTCCTCTCACTGAGTGCTGCACCCAGCTATGGAAACAAGTGTGAAATTGTCTGTGGTTCATCAGGCCTGATTTGCTATAACTGTGTGCAACTGCTGGGAGCACAAACATAAGAACTTGAAGAAGCTATGGTGCTAACAGGAGGGAGAATCCTTTACAAAATATAAAATTAATATACAAATTCCCCAAATATTTAAATAAAGATATTAACAGGCAATAATGATTTGTTTTCCAAGCTCACAGCAGATGTTTTTCTTTTAGTACACAGGCTATATTCATAAATGATGCAGCTTCATATAAGTAGGGAAAAAAAATTATATGCTCTTCTATTTTATTTTTAAATATCATGAGGTTGGATGAATAGTTGCTCTTGACAGACATCACTAGTTTGCACCCTTTCAGCTGTGCCTGATGTTTGCAGGGCTTGCTGTGTAAATGAGGAACTAAGCACATGACTCAGCTCCTGAGTGATGGATGTGTTAAAGAGACTGAATGACAGAACTGGCAGAATAAGAAGAACAGAAAGGGTAGAAGTCTATTTTTAACCTGGCATTTCAGTTATCTTTACTTGGCAGAGCTCCTCCTAAGAGTGCTGAAGGCTTAGGCCCCAGTCAACCATTTCATTTGGGTGTTAGGAAATCTTAATTATCTAACAAAGACAAGTGGCCATCAGCAACAAAGAGCTTGCTCTACAGCTGCTGCATTCCCCATCCTCTCTGCAGAGGACTTCTCTGCTCAGAGGCCTTAACTGCTTCATGACTTATTCTGGAAGATCTGTTTCTGCTAAAATGGCTTCACTAATTTGGAAAAAGTTTTCTTATTCCAAAAAATGACACATGCACATTTAGTTATTCTGGAGGAGATACTCTACTCTTAGTTCATACTATGTCCTTAATTTGAAAGAGTTTCCCTGAAGAAGGTGATGCTGCTTCTCTCATCACTTCTGTACTTTTGTGGCCAGGTTTTACAGCTCTGTGGCCTTTTTCTCCTCGAAACTGGGGTTATGTCATCTCTGTAGTAGCTCTTTACGCACATAATTCACAACACTATCTATAATTCAGTACAGCTACATCAGTCCACCCACATTCTGTGAAAAGGATGATGACAGGCTCTGTTTCATTTCATTTATACTCCCCCTCTATGTGAGAGACTACTGTCCTACATTTGAAACCTTTCACCTTTATTTTCCACTTTATTTTCCACTTTGGCCTTTTGCCTCCCCATTTATTTTGACCACTTGAAAGCTTTTTTTACTTCAGTTGTGTGTCTTGCTTAACTTTCCCAACATCACATCAAGTAAGGATGCACTTTATAACTAAAATGAGCTGTGCTGACAGCTCTGGTCTGTCTCTGTTTTGGTTTAAAATGTTACATGAAACACTAGGAAGGTGTCTAGATGCAGTGCAGGGTAGGCACCACATACACAGGTAGCAGACATTACTAATTCTGCAGTAGCAGTTGCTGTCCTCTTCCATGTTAGTTCAGAGGAAAAACAGGTTGTGTGACAACATATTCACCTGCACAGGATGGTTTTAACAGGCTTTCTTGTAATAAGCAAAACTAGACATAGGAGGTCTGTTTCGTAGAAATTAAAACAATCATCCCAACAGTTTCATTAAAATTTGCTATTCTTTGTCTCTGAGTCACATAGGGTCCATAAATTATTCCGCCATCTCTGAACATGGCTCCAAAGAACAGGGTGACCACCTTTTTCAATAACATTGCAGATTTACAATTTTCCAGCTCAGTGAATTGCTAGTGTTTAAATATATTGAAAGGCCAGTGCCAGACATCTCTACATCCCTTTGTGGCATTTTGCTGAGAAGGAGGTGCTAGAAGGGTGCATGAGGAGAGAAAGAACAGAGGCAGAGAAGAAAAAAAAAAGGGGGGGTTACAGTGCCTGAAGAGACCTAAAGTTCAGAGGTGGCCCTTAGTGCCTCCTCAACCCTCCTTTTTCTCCTAAATGGGAGCAATGAACATTACTGGGATCCCAGACAGGGCAAGGCTGATCTCTCCTGAGAGGTATTGCCCATCACTCTGGCTGTCAGATGAGGAGCAAGGTGGTCTAACTGCCTCTTTGCCCATTGACTTACTGAGGGAATATCAGAACAAGACATGAACTTTGTACCATACCTCAAATCCAGGTAGGTTTGCAGAGGGTACAGGATGATTTATGCCTCCTGTCAGGTCTGCTTGGCTGGAAAGGTGAAAGATGAACCCACACAGGATTTTCCTGCTGTTGTCTGCAATTTAAAATTTGTTTTCTTCACCTGGAAAATTGCATATTCTTCTGGCAAGAAGTAAGACAGGAAGAAAAAGAGAGGGAAATAAGGTAAAGTGAATGAAAAGAAAAAAATAATGGTGATCTAATTAAAAAATATCAGAAGGAAGAAGGATGGACGTTAGTGACAAAGGCAGAACAAGAGGGTTGCATTTTTGTGCCTGTAGCTTGCGATCCTG
This sequence comes from Patagioenas fasciata, assembly GCF_037038585.1. Taxonomy (NCBI): domain Eukaryota; kingdom Metazoa; phylum Chordata; class Aves; order Columbiformes; family Columbidae; genus Patagioenas; species Patagioenas fasciata. The sequence goes on from NC_092522.1 coordinate 53,330,305, forward strand.
ACATAACTAAGCAACGTCTTGTGGCTGCCTTGCTTGAGGATGACAAACAGCCTTTCTTACAGACACAAAATAATAAAATATCTATCTCCTAAAACTCAGTCTCTCAGTGCTTATGGTAACATTCATGGACCACTGATGTTGGACACTGCTGGTGGAGCAGGAAGCACCACGACCTCCTGCTAGCAGCTCAGCTGAGTGCCAGGAGACCAATTTAGAGGTAAGAAAGGACTTTGGGTACACGGATCATCTACAGAGAACAGTGCCAGCTTGTGCCTGGTTTTACACATGGGTGGACCAGCCTAGGCACGTTCCTCCTCCCTACCCATGCTGCTAGGGAAACAGGGCTGTACCTGGATGTAAGTCTTACATAGGGTGCCCTTGGCATGTAGGGTGAAAATGATGTTGCCTCACCACAGATGACTACACTGTATATCTGAGATGGCAATTTCTGTCTCCCTTTGGATGGTAAAAATGAAGAGAAATGGACATGTCAAGAATGCAGTGCATCAGACTTCCTTTATTCCTGTCTTAGGATGAGATAAATATCCCCCAGAGGGAAATGCTTCTTTATGGCCATATCAGGGTGGTCATGTCTGTAGTTGGCATCTGTATTATGGACAGATACCTGTAATCAAATAAATTGTATCTGCAGCCTGTCTTGTGTTTTTGTTTGTACTGATGTTTTACTTTTGCAGACATGCTGTGTAACTGAGACCCAGTAACGCTTGTGCAATATCTATACAGGGAGGTGAGAATGGCATGGAAGTGCCTATCATAACGTAACATGACAAGTTGCTCCCCCGAGAGCTGTCAGAGAGGAGTTCCTCTGGCTGTAGCACCTCTGTTCAATACCACATCCATGAGAAACCTAGGGAGTCACCTCTATGGCCTATCTTCCTGGCTTGTTAGTAACAGGCATAGGTCATCAAGTAGATGGCTTGTTGCAGAAAGACAACACTGGAACCTGAGCCTTCCTGCATGCTGAAGTTCCTCCAGAGAAGTGCCAGCCATAGGTCGACAGAAAGTGCAGATACGGTGAAATTATTGTTAAGTGACACAATGGAAAGGCACCTTGATGTAAAATGTCTTTTTGATTCCTTTTTCTTGAAATTGCCTCTCTTTGATTACATTTATCTCTATCACACACACAAATAAGCTAGGCTTCCAGCAAAATTATACATATTTCTAGTTTGTATTATAGGTAGGGGGCTCTAATTATGCTGAAAGCAGTGTTTTTACTGAAATGCTTTTTTAAAAAAACATTTACTGTCCCAATACAAGGAAACAGTACTGCAATGTTCTTTCACATGGCACATTAGGAAATTACCTTTCCTACCTGCTTTGGTGGGGTCAGGAGTTCATCCAAATAACTGAGCCTCTCTGTTTGAATATTATATTTTGCTCTAAAACCTCATTCATGAAAGTTATCCTGTTGACTGTAGTCTTAATTATTAAGATTCTAGCCTTTTTCCTAATTTTTGAAATTTTTAGTCAGTCACAGTTCCCTATTCCCACATTCTTGGTATAAACATGGCAATAAATACTTGTTTATGAGGCACAAAAATGTATAACAAAAATTAACGAAAGGCTGGGACTCTGCTGATGTTTGCTTACATTGCTATGGAAGAATATGCATGCTTATTATGAAAAATAGCCTTCAGAAGAAGATAATTGTTTGAAACTTACAAATACAAACCAAATTTACTTCTTTAATACTTTTTAGTATGTTTGCCAAATGCACTAACAAGCATGCTCTCCTGAATTCTTTCTACCATAGGTACACACACATTCACACACACACAGAAGTGCATGTGCACAGAAATTCCATCAAGCATTTTAATACCAGTGTCAGGCTTCACAGCTCAAAGTTATTTTTTGTGTAAGTAGATTAGGACTTTGACTGACTTTCTAGAGCATATGGAGAATGTGAAAGTACAATAAAGCGTGCTAAAGACTAGAGACCAGATAAAAGTACATCAGCAGCTAATTACTATGTACATCATACAGCTGCAAACGAAACACAGCAAGAGACCAAGAAGCATGAACAGATTCCATTACATAAGATTATAGTGATGGTCTGAGAATAAAAGTAAAAATTCAGACCTAAAAAGAAGAACAAAAGAAAAAAAAAAATAAAGAAAATAAACCCAACAATTGGAAGTCCTATGGAGTTTTAAACATCTTCTAGCTGGAAGGGTGTTACTATAATTTTTTTCCATGGCAGAGCTGCACCTCCCTCAGGTTGAAAACAAAGACTCCTGCCTGCTTTCACAACTCAGACTAGTAGCAGCAGTAAGTGTTTACCTCCTGCAGGATCCTCCACATTTTGTCATAGCTACTGTGCATTGGAATAGCACAAGGTGGAAGGAAGCTGAAGCTGAGCACTGGTATAGAGCAGTGTACTGGGCACAAAGAGGCTCTTCATGCTTTGTGTGTTGTCACAGCAGTCAAAATATCAACTCCATCATGTTTTGCTGTACATATGGGTTGCTCTTGTCCACTCCTCACCAGGCAGCAGGGAAGGCAATGGAGGTGGAGCCCTTTGGGCTACCCACAGCCCAGTGCTCGAGGGCTGTCACCATTTTTCTTTCAGAAATGACTGTGGTTGCCCCTAAGACATTCTTTCTGGCTACCTACAGTCTGCAGGAGCCACTTCTCAAATTTTTGGACATTCAGCTGCCATCCAAATAGAGTTCCATCTTGCTCAGTTAAAGAGGGTTTCTTGTTTTACTTTGATTATGTGTAAGGCTCTGCTATAAGTTGATTTCATGTGGAGATGACATGTACATGTAGGTAAAGTGAAGAATAAAGTGAAGACTATCACTAGGCAATGAAACAAAGAAGCTAAAGTAATACTGAATTATTTTCTCAACAATGCAGGCTGCTCTGCAACGCACTTGCATAGCAGAGTGGGCCAAGTCTTCTCGTGTGGGTTGGCAGTAGAAAGGCTTTTCAAAGCATTTTCAGATAAACCACTTCTGTGTGACTTTTTGAGGATGACTGATATTTAAGATGGATGGTTGTCAGAGAGATAGACAATTGCTTTTTCATTTTTGCTAAATATCCAGTTTACAATAGTGCTGTTTTAGAGTGTTGTTTTTGTTTTTTTGTTTTCTTTTCCCATGGCTGACAAAAGTTAGTTGTAAAAAATGTGCCTAATTAAGCCATTCCCAGTCCCTTATTTCACTTGCACACATAACAAAATATACTGAGTTTCCAAATGGGAAAAATATTGAACATCATAAAAGTGAACTCTCTGTTGCTTTGAAGAATTCAGAAACCTGTTATCCTGTAGCCTCACCGAGATATGTGTACTGTTTCTGGCATGTTGTATATTAGTGTGCCTTTTTCAGAAATACAAACACCTTACAGATAGAGAGTATCAGAGGGATAAATAACTTTTCTGTTTGGAAGATTACTCTTACGTTGAAAATATTTTTTATCCCATTAGAAATAGCAAGTGAGACTAATCAAACAAAACAGCTTTTAAACAATACTCAGAAGTTAGCAGCATAAAATATAACCCAGTTTTATTTTCTCTTCTAAAGCTGTTGTCGCACTGCACAGTCCTTTTTCACAATGCAGCCTCATACATCCTCAGCCCACAGGCTTTCCTGGTTCAGACTCTGCGACCAGACTTTGGGCAAAAAGTATGCTCCTCAGCACATGCTGGTTAGCACCCACAGTGGCTGAGTGCTCAGGCCTCCCACCAGGATGAAATCATGCTGGGTTTCTGCAAAAAATGCTCTAGAACATACAGGTAGTTGCTTTGCTACGGGGAGATTATTCACACAGTCAGATGCTACTGGAGGTGACTATGGATGGCAGATCTGTCTCTGAGTAAGTACCAGCCAGTGAGCCATGACAGCCCACAAACTGATATATACATCATATACAGCAGAAGGGACCAATGGGTGCTATGAATTCCTCATAACGCTTTGGAGCAGTTGATACTGCCTTAGAAATATGTTTAGGGCAACTGAGATTTGAACTTGCCTCCAGTCTGGCGAGGAAGCAGCTGCTGGTTTCAGACTCAGTGGATGCCAGTGGAGGGGTTCCTCAAGGTATCAGACGAAAGTACAATATTATAATAATATATATATATTTACATGTATTAAGTAACATCAAGTAGTAAATGATATTTCCAAGCTCCTGTGGATATAATTTCAAAACAATTTAAAGGACATGGACCAAAAAAATGAGCCTGTTTTTTTTTTTTTTATTATTCTCCCTAGTACAAATGTGGCTCTGCAGACAGGTCTCTGATGGCTATAAGTTAAATTTTGTGTCTCTCTGGAGTAAGAAGGCAATTTCATTGCAATTGTGTCTTGTGCAGACAGAGTGGCTGTAAAAATCTTCATTCATTCATTTTAGTCACAGAAGTTAAAACTGCATTCCTTGAAGACTAACAGAGGCAGATTGCTGGTGGTTTTGGGTAATGCTGTCTCCTCTTCATATTTATCAAACAAGGTTTTATCAGTATCACATAGAGATTTGCTAGCAACATGCAAAAGGATTTTCTTTCTGGGAGACTCTGACTTTAGATAATTTGAATTTCTCTTTTAGATTTTTTTTTTGTGGATCTTATTAATTTTTCCCTGTAATTGTCAGCACATCTCATTCTAGCATACTGATTATTATCTCTTCGCCTTTTACAATGTTGAACTTTTTATTTTTTTTTAACTACTTGGTAGATATTTATGTTTTTCCCCTTTCAGCCAGTGGGTTACTGCTATACTTGTATTTTCTGGTTTGTTGGGTTTTTTTTGTTTGTTTGTTTTTTATGCTGCTAAACAAAGCCAGGAATTTGAGTGAACTCTTACTCCATTTGAAGGAAGTGCAGCTGACTGAGTCCAGCACAACTGGTCTGCAAATTTGAAAGGGGCATCCTGCACTGGCATGCTCACATGTTCGTGCACTCCCACACTCACAAAACAGAAAAGTGAGCAAAATGGAGAAGAGGATGATGATAATCTGTGGAGGCAGTTCAGATGTGTCATAGGAGTCCCTCAACAAAGACAGCAAGGTGAAGCCATGCCAAGTTGACACCTAAAATTTTTTACAAGCACTTCTGTGCTGCTGTTTTGACCTGCTGAAGCATGTATAATCAATGCGGGTGCTGGGAAAATCATCTGACATCAGCATAAGGAAAATGTTAAGCTCTCTCAGTTTCCAGCACATGATTTTTAAGACATTTTAATCCCCTCCCTTTCAAGTGTGGATTTACTGAGGAGGTCAAGGGGTCATTAACACTTCTCCTCCACAGCCATTAACACAGGCCAACTCAGCAAGGACTGGTGGTGTCGGTTGCTATGATATCATTTGCACATAAGCTTACATTTCTTTTTCCTTTTAGCCAAGTCATCATGCTATTTCTTTAATAGCACTTAAAGTCTATAAATTGCCTTTCATCTAAATATAAACAGTTCAAAGTCCCAGTAAAAGATTTTACTCTTTCCAGCCCTTGTGTAGCTCCTAGGGGGAAGAAAGGACATTTGCCCACCATTGTCTTGCTTCCTACTGCAGGGACCAGAGCTGCATTGGAGAAGCTGTATCACTCCACTGCAGCAGTGCGTGTACATCACTGTGTGGGCACTAGAGGGTCAAGGTCATGATTAGGCAGCCTTTTGATGCATATTAACAAAACAGATGAAACTAAAATGCGATAACTGGCACCATCTCAAACATGGTAAAGCAAAGATTGTTCTTCTTTCTGCTGTAGAAGCAGGGTAATGCTCTGACTACATAACCCTATTTGAAAATCACTCAGGGATGTACAACTCATATAGCCTGATACTCCTCATTGTAGAAATAACCTCATTTAGTCAGTGTCAATTTATGGTTGTGTACACGAAGGTGTAAGACTATGACATGCTTTGCATGGGATACAAAATTAAGCTAGCAAAGTGTGTCCTGTGTGTGTTCTTTTCTGTTTTCTTAAGGGTAACCTTGTTGGCACTATGGATGGACGAAATGAGTTTTAGAAGCCTCTTGGGCATATTTGATCTGTTGCTCTCTGGAAATGGGGAAAAAAAACCCAAAACATAATCTGTGTACACAGAATAGATCAACTCAGAAAGCAAGTGTTTCCTGTTAAGTAGTTTAATGCAATAGAAGCTGAAATGATGACAGTATGATGTGTAGTGAGTGCAGTGATACAGAAGAAAATGGTACGTCACTGCAACATTAATTACTTAATGACACAAAGCTGGTGATGTAAAAACTGCTGTAGGTGGTCAGAGTTGAGTATAGTCACGCTGGTGTAGTACTCTGAACTCCAAGTATGTATTTGACATTCTGCCTCAAGTTAAATTCTGGGTTTTTTTCTCCCTTCCTGAGACTGTGTGGTTTCTTTTTTATTCTTATTTTTTGCTTCCTTCACAGTGCCTTGTTTTTGCCCAGCCTAGCTCTCCTGGGACAGACTAAGCTGGAAAAACTTCAGTTTGCTGCTGTTCTACTCTGCTTTACTGAACCTCATAAAGTTGCTTTAGAGACAGTCACTTTCTGGTGTATGAGGACAAGATGTCATGAGGCACATAGTAGAATAGTAAACCCAGGCTTTGATCAATTGTCAGAAATAGAGATGGGAAGAGAGAAAAAGGGGGAGCTTTTCTTTAAAAAAATATGTATACAGGAGTAAACAGAAGTGAAAGATGCCACAGCTCAAAGAAAATATAAGATTTGGGGTCAGATGAAACCTCCTGGAGTCTTCCTCTAGAGAACAGGAGTTCCCCTTCCACTGACTCAGTCATGGAAACTAGCTATCTCCCCTGCTTAGTGACATGCAGAGACTAAAACCTTCTCTGTGATCATTATTTTCACCCATAGCTGAGTTTACCTGACCTTCCATGTAGTTGCAGACCATTGCCACATGAGCTCATCTTCACAGCTAACTCAGCGAGAACTTGACTCTTCAGATCCCCAAATGCCCAGCCCTTAGCAGTCAGGTTGGAGAAAAAATTGAGCAGGTCCCCGGCAATTTGCTGAGCTGTTCTGGTCATGGTGTAGGGGGGTCCAGCACCTGCCAACATATACCTGTCACTCAACTCATATCAAAGTCCCTCGCTGAAGCCCCTTCTCCACGTAAAGGGGACTGGAGGCAAGAACACACGTGCTTTTCCCTTTGTTCTGTTTTTTAAATGTGACCTCTTATCTTCTGCTCATGTTTATTTATATACACTGGCACATCAAAATAGTGACTGGCTATGTTAAGTACTGTGCTTTGATTTTAGTGGTTTGTGTAGCATCCAAAAAACATGAATAAAGTACATTAAAAAAATGCTGGAAATTGACATTGCATCTATGTTGATATGCATTTCAGTTGCCAAGAAAAGAGCAGTTTGGCTGAAGGATCCAACAAAATCTGCTCACTGGGTCTTCCTTGGCGAGAGCCCACAAAGCAGACTGCTTTCACACAGTACTCCCTTAATCACCATAAAGAGGTTTCAGAGAGATTAATAATAACTAGTGCAGTTGTTACACCCACACATAGTGACTCAGACACACCAATGAGGCCCGGGGAGAGTCTTTACCTGTGTGGGCCACACAGACACATGCCAATATTTAGTCCAATAAAGTTGTCTTCCCAGCAGCATGAATGATAACCTTGGAGGCAGATGATGACAGGACCTGTCAAGTAAGCCCCTATACTGAGACACAGCCCAATATATAACAGCATCTCACTAGAGACACATTAAAGGCTGCAGTAGAAACCTTGCTCTCTTTCCTTCTCTCAAATATCAGCAATGTTGATTAAAACCAAATAATACATAGTCCCAGAGTCACACTGTGCTGCACTGAGAGAGGACTCTGAGAGTAATGAGAGCCCATTTGGTTTAAATGAATTTTCGGACAGTCTTTCTCAAGCGTGGGGCTGAGACAGCTGGCTGTTAATCAGGCACAATGCAAGTGGGAGGGGATCAGACGGTGCTGCGGTAGTGCGGTGCTGAAGGAGCTTCTAGCTGCTGCTGCTGTTCATGATAGACTCAGGCGTGTGGATGGCCCTGGTGCTACTGACTCTGTGGTAGACACCCAACATCAGCCATCCGTGGTTTTGGCTCTTTTGGTCTGTTATTTAGCTTATATTTTTTGGGGTTTATGCCATCCCATCCCCTCTTTCTGACAAAAATGAGCAGCAACTGTCATTTGATTAACCACTCTGAGAAGAGGGGAGTGCACAAAAATACACTGGCAAGAGTGTTTAGTCAGATACAGATCAAAAGAAAATAATAATTCAGAGGCCGTTAAAGAGGAAGTTGCATTCAGCAATCAGTTGACTAATTATGCATTGCCTCCTGCTTCTAGCTTGTTTGATGGCAAAGTTCCTATTGACTTCAATGGCACAAGATCAAGCTTGATATGCTTAGTGGACTGTGGAAGCCTTGGACTAGCATCCAGGGCTAAAGTGAGCCAACCGTAACATTAACTATGGAAAGAAAAGCCTTCCAACAAGAGAACCAGGGCTAAATTGAGGACAATTAGGAAGTATTTGAGCAATTCTTCCTACCTGCAATATGGCAGGAGGCCAGGCTCTGACTGAATTAATTTTGTGGCCAAAACTAAGTAAGGCAAGAAGCCACTTTGGAGAGGAACTGAAAAGCGGGAGAATCATCTCATTTTCTGTGCAGAAAGGGCACAGAATTGACTTCAGTAAGGCAGCACAACGTTGACCGTCTCACCTAAAGTTTTCATTGTAGATTATTTCCCTACAATTATCCCCAATCCATCCCAGATACACAGAAATTATCACAAGATCTCGGAGAGAAGGTAAACTCAAAGTGTGCCATACCATGTGCAACTGAAAACTGAAAGGTGTTTTGTTAGGTTTTGTTTTGTTTTCTTTTTTTTTTTTTTTCCTAGAAAGTCAAACAGGAATTAGACTAGGATATACTATTTGAAGTTTCTGTCCTTTTTTAACCTTCAGAAAAGCAAAGAATAGCAAAAAAAAGCAAAAATAGCTTCAATAGTTAGAGTAATTTTCATAACAATTTAAACCATCAAACTTGTGATATCAAAGAGAGTCACACCATCAAACTTTTGCTATCCATCTCAAAGTTGTATTGACTCACTCCCACAATTTTTGCCATGAGGTATGCTGCTTCTTCCAATTGACTGTGTTCAATGCAGTTACTGCCTGCTCTATACACAGATAATCAGTGCATTTACAGAGTGGATGGATAAGAGCAGTGTTTCAATAGTCATTCTCCTATATGCATGAATATAACCTAAATAAAATAAACTATCAACTCACTTATTATTTTAAATTCCAAGCTATTTGCCTGAGAAGTAGCATGCAATACATATGATAAACTGTGTGGGTGTCTGAATTTATGGAATGTGGGTGTGCAAAGATATAGCTAATATTTTTTTCAAATCCTTACATATTTATTGAAGTTGGCAGCTTCAATTACTTTGCTTGGATGCAAGTTGCCTGCTTTTCAAAATCCTATTTCTCATGTGTCTTGTTTGTTTTGCATACTACATCAGAGGCCACATTGCAGAGGGTCCCAAAGAGCCTCTATGGCATAAATGGCATGATGCATTATTATGTACGGAAGCCTCTTTTCAGTGGTCAGACTTAACCTAAAGTTTCTTTTCTTCAGTTGTCAAGGCTGCCCAACTTGACAAGAAGAGTTCTAAAATAAGAAACAGAAACAAGAGGCTCAGCCTCTAGGGTTGTTTTAATACACTAGAAAGGAAGAACAAGTAAACCAGTAAAAAGGTTAGAAAGAGAAATGAAGGGAGAAGAGGCTAATGATTAACAGTATACTGAAGGAAGCATTGCTGCTCTGAGATCAGCAGTCAGTTATGAGATAGAGATAATGACAGGAAGCCACATAAGGTCAGAGAAAACCCATTGTGATATTTATACATTACAGCAAGGGTTAAGGACATGGCAAGGGAAACAGAACAACTGGTTGCAAGTCCAAGTGTTAGAAGGATAATCAAAGACCATGGTGGGACAGCTGGTAGGGTCAGGGCATGCATAGCCAAGTGCTGTTCAGTGCAGCATGTGGAATACCAGTGATTTGGCAGTTTAAGGATAATGTGTCTGTAGAACAAGTTCAGTTTAAAAGTTACTGCTGAAAAACATGAAAAAGTAGCATCACTAATTTTTATTTTTCCTGCATTCATTTATAACATCTCTTTGTTTTAAGTGAAAACCTCTCTGGTAAACACTAGGAAGAACAATTTTGAAACACCTTCCATATTCGGACATGAACACTATACAGATGTATAGTTGCCAGCACAGTTGAATGACTAATTTTCCAGCAGTAAAAAATGTAAATAGTTTACTTGGGCATATAGTCTATTTCTTTCCTGTCCATGAATCTCCTTGAACAGTCTATGTTACCTACCTTATTCTTCATTTTAACTTACTCTGTGAATAATTTCCAAAAATTGTAGGTTTTTTGCGAGCACCTTTTTGTAGATTTTCAAAAACAAAAATCAAACTGGTTTGGACTTAATGTGTTACTCACATGGTATTTCTGTGCTTCCGGTGGATAATGTCTCTGCAAATGGAGTATTTGGTGCAAATTGCGAGGATTCTAAATCTGCTATCAGTAAATACTTTAAATATTGACTGTTTTGAAGTATATTCTTGCTAGGAAATCTTTCTGCCAGAATATTTGTAGGAAGAAATCATAAAATGGACACAAACACTGTCTAAGCATGTTTATTTAAAAACCTGAAGAAATCTTTGCCCATTCTTTTCAAATGGCCGCAATACTTCATGATCTTCAGCCAAGTGCAGAAAAATTGGTATTTTAGCTGTTTATTTGAGGACATTAACCAAAACCACATTCGAATTATCCTTGCAAATCACTGTAGCACTTAATTTTTCTTTTTGATATTTACCTCTGTGCAAAGGAAGGTACAGAGGGCAATTTAAACTTGGTTCCCACGATGCTACATCTAACAGAGATTCACAGAGAATTTCAGTATCTAAGCTTTTATGTGCTCCTCCACCCTTTCCCCTCCACCAGAGGAGGGTGAAGCCCCCACATATGACATCAGCATTGGCAATGACCTTACAGTGAACAGAATAATGTAGGTGAAATGGTCTTTTCAACGCCTGCTCTACCAACTGAAAGGACTGCTCCCCTTGATGTCCTGCTGATACTGCAGTTCCTTCACTTAGTGTAGGTGTGGTGAGATGGCATAGCTATGTGACACATTTGGCATTGACTGTGAGGGGCCTCAGGACCCCTGTGCCAGTTCAGACCTGAGAATAGAACTGTGCCTGATGGTGCTGGAGACAGAGTGGAGAGGGTAACCTCTTGCCACCATAGTGGGAATGGGAAGGGGCAGTGTATCCACACTCTGCCTGGCCCACCTTTTCTGTAACCAAAAATAAATGTACACATGTTCTGCTGTCACTTCCAGACTGCCCTTCTGTCTTGGAGAGCTAATAGTGTGCACATCCCTTTGTAGCAAATGTTGTACTGGGAATTAATGCTTAGGAAAGTCCATGCAGTGTTGGAGCTTAGGGAGCCAGAGATATCCTTCTGTTTATACTGATGCAGTAAGGCAGGATTTAAATGCTCACTCTGAGATTCCCTGAACCAACCTGGAGCTGGCCATGGCTAATTAAAATAGAGTATATATGTCAAAGCTGACCCCAGGGACAATACAGAGACATGTCTTAATTCCCAGTTTTTGGATGTAGAACTGTGATGAAATGCTAGCAGTGATACAGTGCTTAAGGGTCTTATTAATTCTACTTTATACAGCCCATATGCAAAATCTGATGGCATGAATGACCTTGACTGCACTTCTTCCCCAGCTATAACCCAATATACCCTGGTTGGGATAGAAGCTATCAGCACCTGGAACAAATGCTATTTATCCTGC